>NC_053025.1:595972439-596076334 GCF_003073215.2 Triticum urartu
GTCGTCGTTGTCGATATACCCCCTCCCGATAGCTTCAAAACGTGGGGGGGGGGGTTGATATACCCCCTCCCCGATAACATTATTTTCCCGTGTATGTATGTTGTCTTTGTCGATATTACCCCCTCCTTGAAGCATTCTCGAGGCCACCCCAAACCCTTGAAGCGTTGTCGAGGCCACCCCAAACCCTAGAGAAGCGGCGTCGAGGCCACTAATTAATATGATTCCTTACTGTGATTACCTAGCTAGTTCTATGTTTGCCACTAATATATCCATCTGTCATGTTTGAGTAATAATTGACATGTTGTAAATATTTGTAGAAACTATGGACACCCCCCGAGACAAAGCACAAGAAGCGTTGTTGGGGGACATAATCGCACAAGGAAGTGATGTCGTCTTCTCATTGTTTCTCACGACACCAATGGTCTGGAAGGAGAGGGTGAAGAAGCAGCTGGCTATGATTATGATGGCTCCGGTGACCCAATGCCGGTGCAAGAAGGAGACCGTGAGGACGGCTCCGGTGACCCAATGACGGTGCAAGAAGGAGACCGTGATGACGGCTCCGGTGACCGAACCAAGTCCGGCCAGGTATATATATTAGTTAAGCCTGTGCTAACTAGCTAATTGATGCATTCATTATTTTGGTATGTACACATATTAATTAACTCTCGTCTTTGTTCTTTTTTCTAGCCCTCCGGATCGAGCACATCTTCGGTAAAGAGACGAGGCCCGAAGAAAAAGTTGAGCTCGAATGAAAGGTTTGAGATCATAGCAATCGCGCACAACGGCCAACCGATTGAACCCATACGGACAAACGATGCATTTGTTGCTCAATGCGGGGTTCTGGTTAGGGACAAGATCCCGATCAGCATCCAGCAATGGTTAAAGCTGGCTAAAGAAGACCCTGAGGTGTCTTATGTCAATGATATGCAGAAAAATGATATTTGGACTGAGCTGAAGTCAAATTTCACCCTACCGCCAGAGGATGATCCGGAGAAGCCAGTTAAAGAGCAATTAATCAAGTATTTTGCTCTTAAGAAGATGGCAGACCTATTCAGGAGGTGGAAGAATGAGCTGAAAAGGTTTGTCGACAAAGAAGAGACACCAGAATTCAAGGGCAAATATGAGAAGATCAGAGATCACGGGCCCGCATTTGTGGCCCACAAGACATCGGAAAAGATTGAGAAGATGTCGGCGACAAACAAGAAAAATGTGCAAAGAAGAAGCTTCACCGTCGCACGGGGTCAGGTGGCTACCTCAAAGCCTGGCCTAAGTGGGCCAAGGCTGAGAATGATGTGCTTGATAAAGGGATCGAACCAGAGACAATGAACTGGCCAGACCGTTGCCAGACTTGGTTCTTTGGGGCTGGCGGAACCTTGGACCCTGTATCAGGGAAGTGCCTTTGGACGGATGAGCAAATGAAAACACCAGTCAAGAGGGTTCAGCACTATATCGATGCAGTGCAGCAAGGGACATTCGTTCCAGACAGAGAGAATGACGAGCTCACAATGGCCCTCGGGAATCCTGAGCACCCTGGACGGACACGAGGCACGCCAGGCTCCGTTCCGTGGAAGGCTGGTTTTCCGGACGCAGGCGGTTACAAATGCCAGGAGAGGAGGAAAAAAGTGCAGCAGACCCAACTGCAGGCGCTGCACGCAAGGGTACAAGCAATAGAGGAACGAGAAGCAAATCGCAGCAAACGAACTGCCGAAGCTTCCCCCGAAGCTACCCCGCCATCTTAGCGGAGAAACGGCGTGGCTTCCACCGAGCTGCTTCGGCCGGAGCATGTCTTGACGACTCCTTCAAGCTGTCCCGTGGATGCTATCACGGAGTCTCAAAATTGCCACCTTATGACGCAATGGATGAATTTGAAGGTCAAGGCGGCTGTTGGCTCTATTTTTCCTACTAAACCCGGCACAACTTTTCATTGCCGGCCGATTCCAGAAGGATATGCTAGGGTGATGGTGGATGAAATAACAGAGGGATTTGAGGACCTCCAGCTTGACCACCCTACCGGTGAGGGGAGACTCGGCTGGGTTCTGCTCTGAAGACTCCATGCCTATGCACTACAAAAAAAGACACATCCATGACATTTTGGGCCGAACGAAAATTTTTCTGTCAGACATATGACACTTCTATGATGATAATTGTGACAAAACCCGGTATCATCATAGATGTGGTTGGCTCCTACTTCTATGACAAAAAAATCATGACAGAAAATGGGCTTTTCGTCCTTGGCGGGCCGGAGACGCAGCTGCATGACATTCTTTGGGCTGTCCATGACGGAAAAAACCGTGGTAGAAGCGAGGGCGAGGAAAATTTCGGGGAGTTCCCGGTTACGGAGGGAGGTCGGGGGCCAAGTGATGCGCGTTTCTCTCGTACACGTACGCGCGTGTGTGCGAGGTGTTGGCTCTAACTGAACCCGAGCGAGGCGTTGGGCTCTAACTGAACCCGAGCGATTGCACTGCAGACTACGCGTTACTGAACCTGAACGATTGATCGATGGCTGTTAACTGAACCCGATCAAGCGATTCCTTCGCTACTGCTGCTAACTGAAGCCGATCGATGTTGCCTCTGGATGAACAGTGAGCGTTGCGGGGGGTGTTTGGATGAACAGTTCCCGGTGGGGGTGGATGAACAGGACCCCGTGGTGTTGTCTCTGGATGAACAGGACCCCGATCGATCAAGCCGGTTGGGGCTGGATGAACAGGACCCCGTGGAGGGCTGGATGAACAGGACCACCGCGTGGAGGGCAGGATGAACAATAGACGGTGGAGGGCAGGATGAACAGTTGCCCGTGGAGGGGTGGTTGAACAGGAGCCCGTGGAGAGGGCTGGTTGAACAGTAGCTGGTGGAGTAGCGCGCGGTGGAGGCTGGATGAACAGGAGCCCATGGATGAAGAGTCGCAGGTGGAGGCTGGAGGAGGTCAACGGTGGATGAACAGTAACTCATGGAGGCTGGGGTCGACGGTGGAGATGAACAGTATCCCATGGAGTCCCGTTTTGCGATACGCCACACCCCTCCAGATGAACAGGACCCCCGTTTCGTTCATAGGAGGTCCGTTTCGTCCATTTTGCGGTACGCCACACCCCTCCCGATGAACAGGACCCCCGTTTCGACCGTAGGAGGTCCGTTTCCTCCGTTTTGCGGTACACCAGACCCCTCCCGATCAATAGGACCCCGTTCAAAACGTAGGAGGTCCATTTCCTCCGTTGTGCGGTATGCCAGGCCTCGTTTCCATCGCCTGTTCCGTCCAAGCCCTCCCGTTGAACACGACCACGCATTCCGTTCCGACCTAGCCGGTTGGCTCCCACGCGTTTCGTTGCCTCCCGATGAACACGACGCATTCCGTTGCCTGCCCATGAACACGACGCATTCCGTTGCCTCCCCATGAACACGACGCATTCTGTTGCCTCCCCATGAACATGACGACGACGCTATTTCTCCGTTCCGACCCAGCCATGTCAACGAGCCCTCGCCATATGTATGCGCGAGTAGGCGTTCGAGACCCCGCCCGTATGTACACATACGTGGCCGTATTTTCTTTCTTGCACCCTGGCCGCCTCTACTACGACACGTGCGCGCCTCTACATCCACTAGTATATATGTACGTACACGTTCGCGACCAGAATGACAACGCTACGTACGCATCGACCAGGTGGGTCCCGACTGTCAGGCACTTCCTTGCCTACGAAGATGTAGCTGGTGGGTTCTAGCAGTCAGGGGGCGAATCATTTTTTTTTGCCCGGACGCACTTCCTTGCGTGCAAAGGTGTAGCTGGTGGGTCCCAGCAGTCGGGGGCTGGTGGGTCCCAGCAGCCAGGGAGGCAAATCATTTTTTTCGGACGCACTTCCTTGCGTGCGAAGGTGTAGCTGGTGGGTCCCACCAGTCGGGGGGGTGGTGGGTCCCAGCAGTCAGGGGGCCGAATCGTTTTTTTCACGAAATACGGTGGCCCGTCCGATGGGTCCCCGCTGTCAGGTGGAGGAATAATTATTTTGCGTGTCATAAGGAGGCACTTCCTTGCGGCTGTCGTGGACCCAGCTGTCAGCCTCTCCACGTACAGTACTCTTCCGATGGAAGTCGGTCGTTGACCACGTTGACCACGCCGCGCCGAGAGCACCAGGGCGGTGGTCTGGACGACGATAAGGCCTCGGAAGGGGACGACGCGGAGCCGTGGAAGACGCAGCAGCGGAAGCCCGCGCGGAGAGGAGTATGAGGGTTCACTGGTTCGGCTGGGGTGTGAGGCTGCCGTCGCCGTAGAATAACAGGGGGTGTGGGTGAGTAGAGGGATGGCCTGGCCAGCGGTGGCAGTAGTACAGGGCGGTGAGGCCTCCGCGGCATCACAGTCGGCCACGGGAGCAGGCACGTGACACGACCGGCCCTGCTTTGGGCGGCTGGAGCAAGAAGACCAGAGGTTGAAGAAGCACTACAGCCGTTGGATGGACATCGTATGATCACTGCAGCTAGAATCGTTTATATTGACTAAGTTGACAAAGCACTTGGTACGCGTCAACTTAGTAGGCCCACAGCTCGGATTTGGCAGAGAACGTATAGCCCATTTGCGATTTGTAAGAATGTACAGCCCATTTTTTAATTCTAATGGAATTTACTACAGCTCATTTACAGTTTGTTAAAAGTACAGCCCAACTTCTAGCTAGGACAACGATTAATAATTTCAAACAACCGCTCAAAACAGAATGAAAAAAAATTCCCACATTTTGATGGGATTCGAAATATTTTTATCCGAAATTTCTAGTAAGGTTAAATATAATTTCAAAATAAAGTTGTATTACGTTAAATCCAACGAAATATGCGCGGCGCAACAAGTAATGAAATTAAAATTTTCAAATTCCAAAAATATATTTTTCAAACTATTTACGTGTTTGTGCATAGTAAACTGTCCAGGTTATTATAATTACATCCCATTTATTATTTCTTAAAGTCATTTTCTTGTTAAGCCTAATGCAATCTCCTAGAAAGTTTGCAGCCAGCAGGCGGAGAACAACAAGTTGACCCAGATATTGTGTACAACTGTCGGCCCAGTTGCATTGCTGATGTTGAAAAAAAGCTATTTTTATACACACATTAAAAAATTTGTATAGATAAGGAACATTTTTTATACACACATTTAAACAATTTTAAATACATGATTAACACTTTTTAAACATATTTTTTAGTCAACAGTGGGCCCACAGCGAGCGGAGGAGGTCCAATACACATATTTTTTAAATACATTGATTAACACTTTTGCAAAAACAATTAGCCCACAGCGAGCCAATTAGCTCCAGTCGGCCCACAGTGGGCCGACAGGACCCAATCAACCCTCAGTGGGCCGACAGGGGCCAGTCGGCCAGTTGTAGGCCGACTAGGCCCAGTCGGCCTGCAGCGTGCCGATGGTGTATTATTTTTGAAAAAAAATTACCCAGCGTATATTTATGAAAATTAATAAAAAATGTATTATTTAAAAAATAGCGAAAAAGGCCTGTGTACTACAGTACAACCTAACATGGTTACTCAGCCCACATTCAGCGACGCCGGAAAAGCCCAAACAAGGCTTCTGTACAACTTTTTGAAGTTACTAAGCTCAATTAATAACTTAAGAAAAAAGTTAGATTACTGGGGAACCTAATTAAAAGTTGTCACGGGCAAATAAATAATTCAACGGGTCCCACATGTGCGTGTGTGTGTGTGTGAGAGAGAGAGAGAGAGACCCATCGGCCGATGCTCGTAAATACATCTTTCAGCCATATGCATTGCTGACTCAGTAAAAACTTATATAGTTGACACAATCATATAGAACATCATAGCACACTGAACTTGCATACAAAAATTTCACGCAGGCGGCACAATCAGGATGGAAGCAGTGGATCGCTATGGGAAGGGCTATGTTGAAACCAATGAAGTCGTACATAACAGTTCATCGTCTTTATCAATGACGGGGAAATATCTTGAATGTTGTGCAAAGAAAACAGACAGACAACACAATAAGTTCTCTAGCACATTAAGTTGACGTACAGCCCTTTCTAAAAAAAGTTCAGGTACAAAATTAGAACAGGTCACAACCAAATGTACTGGCATATCAGTGCTTCACACCCATAGCTCGGATTTAACTAGTATCTGACAAGATTCAGTTGTTACCTCAAATTAGAGCACATCCAGGCAGCCAGCCCTGCCTCTTCTCCCAAAGAAGCAGTGGCCTCCGCCGCGCGATGGAGTAGGCCCTGTGCCATCCATCGTTCTGAGCAACACGGGAAAGTCTGACGTTGACTCCTGTAATGGACGTCATCGACGGACCCTGGCACCAGCGGCGGCGGCAGGACTTCAATTGATGGATTGACCACTTCTTCGACATGCACGGAACACTCGATACAGGTACATCCCTAACGTGGTCCACGGCGGCCTTGGTGGCGGACGAATAGTACAACCCCGGTTCCTGCACCGGTATCTCAACACCAATCACCTTCGGTATGGTGGACGACTTCTTCATCCATGCCATAACCGTCAGAGCCCAGCTGTCTGGAGGAAAACATACTTACGAGCTCACCTCCAAGGTCGTTGATAAGCTCGTTCATGGACTCGCTGTTCCAAGCACGTCGAGGCATGCCGTGGAAGGTAAGCTTTGTTAAAAACTCAAGTCAGAGCACCTGAGCCTCATCCTGGGTGCCACCGATCAAAGCTCACCAGCACGCCATCGCAGAACAAACGTCGGGAAGATTCAAACACACGACTGCAGTCGAAAGTTGTCCGGAACCTGACGAAGAAATCAGCCGGTGGCGGACAGACTTCGACGAGCAAGTCACTTATTTGGATGCGTGCGCAATGCCAAGAGCTTTGACAAGGTCATCCGGCGAGATGGGAGGCCGGTCGTTGTTGATGGTTACCATCAGCACTTTGCCGGCAAACTGGTCGTCAAGCGCGCCATGCCACTGTTGAGCGACAGCACGCAGCGACCGAAGGCAGGACGGACCTCAGGATCTCCGGCTCGGAGATCCGCGTTGACCGGCGACATGATAGTGCGCTTGAGTACAGGGAGTACAGGAGGGGGATTTGGGGGAACTGGAGTAGGAATCGAGATTCCAGAGGTGGGGGAGGGGCGGGAGACTGGGGATGAAAAGGTAGCATGAATTTCGAGCACGCGCCAATATGCTCTCGGCGCGCAAGCGCACGAAAACACCGGTGGCGCCCACATGTCGGCCTAAGAGTCCTTATTCTTTCTTTTTTGGAGAGCCCGGCCTTTTTTTCAGGATCTTTTGAGAGCCCGGCCTGAGAGTCATAATTGACCTGTTTGGCATTGCGTTACTACTCGGCCCATATTCAACGACACCTCACTGGCCCAAACAAGTGTACATCATCGAAAAGACACTGAGCTCAAATTATATAACTTGAAAAAAGGAGATATACTCTGAACACTGGAGAATGGTGATGCCCTCATTTAGCCCACCAGTAGTTCGAGACAATAAACAGTTCGAAACAACGATATATACAACATTCAAACACTGACTAGTGACTACTACTGACATAAACAGCAAGACATGATAGTTCATAAGAAGTCTTGCTACACCACCAAAACGCACCCATCTGCAGCGCTCAGACTCTCGTGATCCAGACGAGAATGACATTCTAAACAGAAGCAACTATTACATAGTAAGAGTGACATAGACGAGGATGACCAAATGACAAGGAATATGCATAACAAAAGAAAGAACTACCCATCCAGAACCAGCAGCAAAGACAACAAAGTCATTCGAAGAGATGATCCAACACCATCATAATTTGCAGCCCCGCTTCAGCGACCAGTGATCCGGAGACACCAGTACTCCACCCTTTCGATGCAACAGCCCAATTACCTATCAACCTGAAGGCTCGAACCACATCACTGCCTGTCGTAATTGAGACATCCAAGGATCAAAGTTAATCGGATGCCTTTGTCATTCTCACCTTCTTTTGGCTGCAGGCTGTATCATTGACAATCAGGGGAGTTTGCTCCCGAACTCCTAGGGCTCGCCATGTAGACACAGTTTTCCATAGCAAACAGAGCCTCTCTGCCATCAAGGTCCTTGCCAACGGTGATCTCCTGGTTAATCGGATAATTGAGTCCGAGAAACAGAGAGTGTGAACCAAGGCTGTTTACCCGCCTCCAACTAAAAAATCCTAAAGGCCCCAACAAGCTGGTATCCTGCTCATAGACGTAACAGCCACTGTCCGGATACTCACGTATTACACGGTGCTTGTATACAGTGGGGTTTTTGCAATATAACTTTTCCGGCTCATGTGTCCGAATGATCATCAGTCTTTTGCCGTCGTCTGATCGAGCGAGGAACCAGTTGTGCTTCCCTGTTTTTGGCAAAGGTGGTGTGATTACAAAGGGCAGTAACTGTAGGGACACTGCATCATATCAAAAAGGACAGGCATTGTTAATGTAAGATCAGCATTGTTCAGAGTATGAGTAGGATAATGCAAGAAACAGCATTGATATGTCCCTGTTGGAACTGGGAGGAAAATACAGGGAAATGTATACTGGGTTCGAAAATATAGAAGTGCCATGCATGGTTATACTCATGTTATCTCGCAATCGATTCTTCACAGGAAACTACCATGTCATGCATGTTATGTAATCATGTTCTGTCCTCACAAACAAATTCTTCAAGGTAACTAACAGACCATGCATTGTTATATACTCGTGTTCTGTGGGCAAAATTTGTGAGGATATTATTCTAGCCATTGATTGCTGAAGGGCGAATATAGGTATGTACACATGGTAAGCATTGCAGGATTTCACTACTTCCAAATATAGAGTTCTCCATATGCACATTTACTTCCCTAATGTATGGTTAGATGAAACCAACAGTGTGGTGCATGTTTCTACATCATGAAAATGAGGAAACTAACATGGCCATTGATACACACTCATATTTAGTAGTAGTATATAGATTACTGTAAAATAAGGATAATATCCATATATTCCTAACCGTTTGATTATTCAGGGTACAAATTGGCTGTAATGACATGGTCACAATCGCATGAATTAACTCATTCCAAATATAGCTGATTTACGGCGTCTCTAATACATTGCCATAGTTCTACTCAAATAGAGATATGCCAATCATCACAAAAAGTTCAAACAGTGTCATGGCGTCATCATTAACATGAGAGGAAACAACTTACACGCGTCCGTCCCAGCAATACGTGGTGCCATCTGCTTTGTCGATCGCGTAGATGATGCCATTGTGTTCAATAGCATCACAGAAGTGTGTATCAGCTTTGACGATGATCCACTACGAGCTGAGTTGTCTCCAGCTAAAGAAGGCACCGGCGTAAAGATAGGCAAGTCCGCGGTCGAACAAGGCAATTAGCTTGAAGTCTGCGTAATTTGCATGTCGTGTGGGCACTTGGCAGATTACAATCTTCTGCAAAACAAGGTCCATCCAACTGACGTAGTAATCTAGATGACTTGGACCGCGATGGTAATACTCTATATAATCCAACGGAGGAAGGATAATCTCATGGGAGGTCAGGAAGTTCATGAGCACAAACTTTTTACCGTCTTCTCTGAATGCAGCCATCCAGTGGGAGTTCATGTCGACCCAGTACATACCAGCCAAGAAGTTTCGGGCGATGATGATCGGATCGATGTCGAGGGAAATGATGTACGGCTACCCACTACATACCTGCAAAGAAGTTTCGGCTAATGGAGATCGGATTGAAGTCGACAGGCATCATGCACGCCTCCGTATCATGGTGAGCCAATCTCGCAAGACCAGATAGCAGCAAGCAGGGTGTCTTGAAAAGCTTAGGCCTCGCTTCGATGATGGCCGTGTGCATGTCCCTCGAGCATGCATCCAGCCGCAGGGCGCTCAACATGTCCATACACGAACAACAAAGGTCGAGGATGTCACTGGGGAGATTGCTCCAATCGTGGCTCATATGGATGTTGCACGGTTCGCGTTCGGCCATGGTGGAGTTTGGAAGGGGGCTTGATTTACTGGGGAGAAGGATGTCGGTGCTGGAGCGGCTAGCGAGGGAATAGTGGTACTGGGGGAGGCAAGTGAGGCGACGGTACACGGGGGCAAAGTGAGATGGAGACGGAGAAGGAGATGGAGATGGAGTCGTGCTATGGGAGCAGAGAGGGAGACGAGGCGAGGCACCAATGTGATGTACAGCGGCGGTGACAGACTGCACTGTACACAGGGTGAGGCTGACTTTGGTAACCCGAACACGCCGCCTGGACTAGTGTCAGGCGCAGGGTGTTGTCACTTCACTGTGAGGACTGGATGAATAGTATTTTGACCATCAAGTGTACCACAGTTGTACTACTACTACTACTACCACTACTAGTAGTAGTAGGTACATGAGTACTCCAGTATTGTATAGCGTAAATAGGTCTCCCGTGCTAGCATGCCTGTTAACTTCATCATTCAGGTATCATCCATATTGCGAGTAGAACCAAATTCTCGTGCATGCCCAATCAACGCTCTGCCGCAATGCATGCAGTGGTCGTTCTAGTGCATCAAGGACGGCATGCAAATCGTTCCACACTTGAGAAGAGGAAAAATGGAAAGGTAGAACGCGGCAGCAGAGGAAGAGAACGCTGGCTAACGAGGCTGGGAGGGGATCGAGCAGGAAGTTAATGCTCCACACCTAAAGGTTTTGGGAAAACCTGATTTTCATAAGGTGACTTATACTCACCTAAACGGAGGGAATATTCCTTCACCAGAGAATGTTGTGTCTCCCACTCACGCGCTCAAAAAAAACTACGACATATTTTTTATCTGTTTGCATAGGTCCCACCTATCAGGAAGACACTACAAGAAACTTGTTAATACATGACGGTACTAGTCCGTCATAGATCAGCCAAAATCTGTCAGGCGTCCATGTCCACAACGCACTTGAAATCTGTCATGTATATCACGTCATAATTTGACACCATGCCTTCCATGACGGTTCTTGGCTGTCACGGATCTTCCCCAAGCCCGCCAAGCCCAAACTAGGCTGTGACGGAACAAACTGTCACCGATTTACATGACGGATCTGACGTGGACCTAACAAGTTGTCTACATGGATCTGACGTGGAGGCTAACAGCCCATGTTGTAACCAGCCCAATTAGCGATTTGGCCCAATAATTTTGGTGGATGGTCGAACCAATTAGTTGTTTATCTTTGTCCTGCCCATTAGCCTACCTAGCGCCACTTTTGTACAGCCTATTATCACAATGAAATGCAATTCACAACAGGATAACCAATTTTTATTCATTCAAAAATAGAAATTGTTTACATGACAATATAGAGTTCCATCAATCTAGTCTGTTTAGGAAAACAAAGCTTAATATCAAAACATCACAAGCATATCTAGAAATCTCTATAAGCATCTTTAAAAAAGAATTGAGTAACATGACTCCAAAGAAAATGCACTACTAGCTGATTCAAGGCAGCTATCTGGGCCCATGTAGATCCTGCTAAAAAACTTCAATCTCCACTAACGCAGATTAACCGCCAAACCTGCATAGAATCAAAACAAATAAAAAATTATACTCCCTCTGTACCATAATATAAGTCGCTGGAGTAGCTGAAGTTCATCTACTCCAGCTACATATATTACGGTACATTGGGTGCCATAAGATATAAAAGCAAGCTCCCAAATTAATCCAAAGAGTAATAACATTAGTTGATTTTCCAAGCAATCATCCATGGAAACGCCACTACTATATTATGATACCACTTAAATTTGGGCAACGCACATGAAAACAATCAGACCAGTTGCAAGTTCAGAAATTTAGTCAAAACAAAAGTATGTCAAATGAAAGTACAATATAACTTTGCCTACAAGTAACAAGTAACAAACATACACCACAAAACTAAAAGAACAATAGCAGCAGCGGTTGGTCAGGTCATCGGTTCTGGACCGAATACACGGTAAGTGCATGGGCTAACCAGGAGCTGTCTATTTTGTGGCCTAGCAAACAGATTTCTCAAAGAAGCAAACAAACGTGATAGAGAGAGGTACTTAGTTTATTTTCTGAGAGGAAGCAGTGCGCCTGTACAGGTATTTAGTTTATCAGGATCAAACATTTCTATACTCTAAAAGAAATGAGAACAAAAGTGGGAGAGACAGACACTTAGTTTGTTTTTTGTGAGAGGAAGCTGTGCGTGCCTGTACAAGTACTTAGTTTTTCTCGAGTAGTAAGATGTGTACTTGTAAATATGTACATTAGTGAACTATGAAACAAGAAAATGCTTGATAAACAGTGAACTAATAGTTAGGAAAGCATGGCTTGAATTGATCATGCTTCGCTTATATTCAAGGACGGGTAGAAAACCTAGTCTATTATCCATGTTACTTCTGTTCATAACGATTCTATATGGTCAGGGCTAGGGGTTTACCACTTGATCAGCATTGAGAGTACTATTATTTATAACAGGAAACAATCATGAAATGAACTAGTACATTTGTAAACAAGGTGATAGTAGTAAGAACTGGAAGACTTGTGCATGCATAGAAAACTTTCATCGGCTTGCACAAGAACTACAAGTTATTTTATTACATGGCAAAAGCAATTAATAATGGTTATTAAGATACAAGTAGAATCGGAACCCATGAACACCAAGAGATAGCAGGTCTAGTAGAGTGTCGATACAATGCATGATATCAGGGACATTGTCCAATGCAGATTTTATGCACACAAAATATATGTACAGTTATAATTTCACTAGAACCACACAACAGTCCACACCTTGAACAACTCACAACAGTCCACACCTTGAACAGCTCAAATCTACAACTTGAATAATTCACATCAAGAATGGAAGGGTATCAAGCTCACCCTGTTCTGCTCGAGGACGGTGTCGTCGACGTCGATCAGGTGGGAGATGTACTGACTATAATGTGCAAAGCAAAGATATTAGTGTGACAATTGGATATGCGGTTTCATTTCATTATTATTGAAATGCAAATGTTGTCTCAATTGAACCAAATTCTTAAAGAACTATGCCTTCCCAAATGTCTAAATTGACTAACTAAATATTTAAAGAATTGATTCAATAGAATACTAACTGAACTAAGGAGGAGCAATGTACAATGGGTAGCCGCACATTACTTTCCGTTTCTTCATGATGTACCTGAGGTTTGTCATGCATAAAGTAAGAAGTATCTATTTATTCCTTGGAATTAATGAACTAGCATCAGAAACCTGAAGTTGTGCAACACTGACCACCCTTTGGATAATAATAAAAGGAACATATTTCCATCTTTGCATTAGTAAGACTAAAACACATATATCAGACACCAAATTACTAGTCCTTGAAATGTGCCAACTAAAATGAAATACCTTTTGCTGTCATCACACTATAAACCTCTACAGGTCCAGCAGGCAGTAGCTAAACTGAACATTTGCTGCCACTGACAGCACATGCTTTGACACTAAACACACACGAATGTATCAATGAGGTTAAATGAACATGATAAAACTGAAATATTTAACATTTGTTGATTTTATATATTGATTCATTTAATACATTGAGAACCACAAACGATAAAACAACGAATTCAAAAACAGATTTGAGTTATCGACCCTTCAGACTAGCATACTTATGGCAGGTTCATCTATTCATTTTATTTCTTCCATTCTGTCAGACGAATCCATCTTTCCTTAGCTTTGTTAGTACACACACTGGTTGTAGAGGAGGAGGAACAAGCGGCAGTACTTGCATCTAATTCAGAAGATAAAAACAAGGAAGAAGAAATACACTGACGATTAAGAGCATATCAAGGAAAGGAGAAGGTGCACGATATAACTAGCTAAGGAGACCAGGCCAACTCGTCCTCTGCACTGAATTGGGTGTAAGATGCATATACTTTTACTACAATCCATTCCATTGATCTTATTTTACTTTCATATATTAAAATCGCTGCACATGAATGCAAGCATCTAACAGTATCATAAGAATCAGTATGCTTGCACATGTAGTCCGTTGCACCAAACAGATTCTATTGTTGATAATGCAGAGTCCTATTTCAAAATTCTACCACAACATTGTTCAATTATAACTAATTCAGAATTTGTGAAAAAATTAGCAAACCTTCTCAAGTGGCTAGCTTCTAATGGTAATGCAAAAAGCACCTATGAAACAGCATGCAGGCCATCAGATTAATAGGTTTCCCACACTATCCAACACATAATAGAACCAACTAGAGTTGCAAAAAGTCTTACAAGAAAAACAAGAATTCTTACCAGCAAATTTAGTCCATTATTCAGGCGCATACAAGTAGTAATCTAAATGTAACAGAGTTAGAGTATGGACCAGTAACAGGCTCTGAGAAGAGTAGGGACGCAGCTCACCAAAGAGGCTTGTAGATGATGCAGTTGTGGCAGTGCAGGTCAGCCACCGCCCTCGCGTAGTAGAGGGGGTCGTCGCAGGATGCACGGCCGTGCCGCAGACGCAGAAGAGGAGGTCGGGGGTCTCTGCCGTCAAGCCCAATGCGCGCGCGCATACCGAGCTATGGGCCACCATCCATAAGGCCGCCGGAGACACGCCGTCGATGGACGTGATGCCACAGCCAAATCCTAGCCATGGTATAGAGCCCGCGGGCGAGCACCGGAGACCGGGATCGGCGGATCCAGCCGGTCTGGAGGACGGAGAGGTTGGAGACCAGGTCGTGAGTGTGTTACGTGGTGGCCAACGTCGCCGGAATCAGCGGACGTTGGTCGCGGCGCGAGTGGTCGCATGAGAAAGAGACAGATGGGTTGCTGGAGGGATGGTTGGGTGGGGGTCCGGCGGATCTGGAAGCTGCCGAAGTTGCGAGGTAGGAGGAGGGAAGGGGGAGGGCTGGCGGCGAGCTACGAGAGGATGAAGGCGAACAGATTGTGGGTGGCGGCGATGCGTGGGAGATGATGGGGAATCGGGAGGAGGGTCTAGCCACGGGCCGAGGAACAAGGTCTTAGGGTTAGGTTTTATATGGGAGTCGCTAGGTGGGCTTGGTGGGCTGTACCGGGCCATCAATGACAGTTTGTGCAACTGTCATGAGAAATCCGTCATGGATTAACACATTTCTTGTAGTGTTAAGGATGGACACGTACACGAACAGGTACGACTCATCAGTCTACTGATACGTCCATTTTGCATCATGCTTTTATATCGATATTTATTGCATTATGGGCTATCATTTCATGTTATGTCACAATACTTAAGGCTATTCTCTCTTATTTTACAAGGTTTACATAAAGAGGGAGAATGCCGGCAGCTGGAATTCTGGTCTAGAAAAGGAGCAAATATTAGAGACCTATTCTGCGCAACTCCAAAAGTCCTAAAACTCCACGGAACATCTTAAAATAAATAAAGAAAAATCCTCACCAAAGATGAAGTCCAGGGGGCCCACACCCTGCTCACAAGGGTGGGGGCGCGCCCCCTACCTCGTGGGCCCCCTGGTGGCTCTCCGACGCCCATCTTCTGCTATATGAAGTCTTTCGATGAGAAAAAAATCAGAAGGAACCTTTCAGGACGAAACCCCGCCGCCACGAGGCGGAACCAATCTAGAGCTCCAGCAGAGCTGTTCTGCCGGGGATACTTCCCTCTGGGAGGGGGAAATTATCACCATCATCATCACCAACGCTCCTCTCATTCGGGAGATGGCAATCTCCATCAACATCTTCACCAGCACCATCTCATCTCTAAACCCTAGTTCATCTCTTGTATCCAATTCTTGTCCCAAAGTCCGGGATTGGTGCTAGTAGGTTGCTAGTAGTGTTGATTACTCCTTGTAGTTGATGCTAGTTGGTTTATTTGGTGGAAGATCATATGTTTAGATCCTATATGCATATTATTACCCCTCTGATTATGAGCATGAATATGCTTTGTGAGTAGTTACGTTTGTTCCTGAGGAGAAGGGAGAAGTCTTGCTATTAGTAGTCATGTGAATTTGGTATTCATTCGATATTTTGATGAGATGCATGTTGTCTAGCCTCTAGTGGTGTTATGTGAACGTCGACTACATAACACTTCACCATTTTTTGGGCCTAGAGGAAGGCATTGGGAAGTAATAAGTAGATGATGGGTTGCTAGAGTGACAGAAGCTTAAACCCTAGTTTATGAGTTGCTTCGTAAGGGGCTGATTTGGATCCACATGTTTCATGCTATGGTTAGGTTTACCTTCATACTTTTGTTGTAGTTGCGGATGCTTGCAATAGGGGTTAATCATAAGTGGGATGCTTGTTCAAGTAAGAACAGCACCCAAGCACCGGTCCACCCACATATCAAATTATCAAAGTACCGAACGCGAATCATATGAACGTGATGAAAACTAGCTTGACGATATTCCCATGTGTCCTCGGGAGCACTTTTCCTATTATAAGAGTTTGTTCCGGCTTGTCCTTTGCTACAAAAAGGATTGGGCCACCTTGTTGCACTTTATTTACTTTTGTTACTTGTTGCTCCATACAATTTACCTTATCACAAAACTATCTGTTACCACTTATTTCAGTACTTGCAGAGAATACCTTGCTGAAAACCGCTTATCATTTCCTTCTACCTCCTCGTTGGGTTCGACACTCTTACTTATCGAAAGGACTACGATAGATCCCCTATACTTGTGGGTCATCAAGACTCTTTTCTGGCGCCGTTGCCAGGGAGTGTAGCGCCTTTGGTAGGTGGAATTTGGAAAGGAAAAATTTATATAGTGTGCTGAAATTTACTGTCAGTTGTTACTATGGAAAGTAATTCTCTGAGGGGCTTGTTCGGGGTATCTTCACCCCGTCCAGTAGAGCAAAGAGTTGCTCCTCAACCTACTGAACCTATGAAAATGAAACTCCTTTTGAATTATCCTTCGGGTATGATGGAAAAACTGCTAGCTAACCCTTTTACAGGAGACGGAACAAAGCATCCTGATGTGCACTTAATATATGTGGATGAAGTTTGTGGATTATTTAAGCTTGCAGGTATACCCGATGATGTTGCTAAGAAGAAGGTCTTCCCTTTATCTTTGAAGGGAGATGCATTGATATGGTATAGGCTATGTGATGATATGAAATCATGGAACTATAAAAGATTGAAATTGGAATTTCATCAAAAGTATTACCCTATGCATCTTGTTCATCGTGATCGCAATTATATATATAATTTTTGGCCTCGCGAAGGAGAAAGCATCGCTCAAGCTTGGGAGGCTTAAATCAACGTTATATTCATGCCCCAATCATCAGCTCCCAAGAGAAATAATTATTCAAAGTTTTTATGCTTGGCTTTCTAATAACAATCACACCATGCTTGATACTTCTTGTGCTGGATCTTTTATGATGAAGACTATTGAATTTAAATGGGACTTATTGTATAGAATTAAATGCAACTCTGAAGATTGGGACCTCAACGAAGGTAAGGAGTCAGGTATGACACCTAAGTTTGATTGTGCTAAATCTTTTATGGATACCAATATTTTCCGTAAGTTTAGCACTAAATATGGACTTGACTCTCAGATAGTAGCTTCTTTCTATGAATCTTTTGCTACTTATGTTGATCTCCCTAAGGAGAAGTGGTTTAAATATCATCCTCCCATAGAAGTAAAAGTTGCTGCACCTATTAAAGTTGAAGAAAAGACTGTCACTTATAATGATCCAATTGTTCCTACTTCTTATGTTGAGAAACCACATTTCTCTATTAGAGTAAAGGATCATGCTAAAAGCTTCAACTGTTGTTCGTAAAAGCAATATTAGAACTTATGTACCCCCTGAGCAAGTTAAAGTAGAACCTAATATTGCTATTGTTAAAGATCTCTTCTCTAATAATATTGATGGGCATGTTATTCAGTTCGATGGTGAAACTGCTACAATTGCTAAGCCTTGTGCTAAAGATAAACATAGACATGTGGTAGGCGTGCCTGTTATTTCTGTTAAAATAGGAGATCATTGTTATCATGGCTTATGTGATATGGGTGCTAGTGCTAGTGTTATACCGCATACTTTATACAAAGAAATCAAGAATGCAATTGCACCTACTGAGTTAGAAGGTATTGATGTCACAATTAAACTTGCCAATAGAGGTACTATTGCAACAATTGGGATTGTTAGAGATGTTGAAGTCTTGTGTGGGAAAACTAAATATCCTGCTGATTTTCTTGTTCCCACTTCTCCACAAGATAGCTTTTGTCCCATTATATTTGGTAGACCCTTCTTGAATACTGTTAATGCTAGGATAGATTGCGAAAAGAATGTTGTTACTATTGGCTTGGATGATATGGTTCATGAGTTTAATTTCTCTAAATTTAGTAAACAACATCGTGAGGAAGAGTTACCTAGTAAGGATGAAATTATTGGTCTTGCTTCTATTGCCGTACCTCCTAGTGATCCTTTAGAACACTATTTTCTAGACCATGAAAATGATATGTTCATGAATGAAAGAAGGGAAATAGATGAAGTATTCTTTAAATAGGAACCTATTCTGCAACACAATTTACCTGTTGAAATTTTAGGGGATCCTCCTCCACCCAAGGGTGATCCCGTATTTGAGCTTAAACCGTTGCCTGATAATCTTAAATATGCTTATCTTGATGAAAAGAAGATATATCATGTTATTATTAGTGCTAACCTTTCAGAGCATGAAGAAGAAAGATTATTGAAAACTTTTGAAGAAGCATCGTGCCGCTATTGGATATACTCTTGATGATCTTAAGGGCATTAGTCCCACTCTATGTCAGCATAAAATAAATTTGGAAGCAGATGCCAAACCAGTTCGTGATCCCCAACGACGCCTGAATCCTAAAATGAAAGAAGTGGTAAGAAAATAAATACTCAAGCTTCTGGAGGCAGGTATAACTTTTGTGAAAAGATTTGTGAGGTTTTCATGGACGACTTTTCCGTCTATGGTTCCTCTTTTGATGATGGCTTGAGCAATCTTGATCGAGTTTTGTAGAGATGTGAAGAAACTAATATTGTCTTGAATTGGGAAAAGTGCCACTTTATGGTTCATGAAGGTATTGTCTTGGGGCACGAAGTTCTGGAAGAGGTATTGAAGTTGATAAAGCCAAGGTTGATGCCATTGAAAAGATGTCATGTCCCAAGGACATCAAAGGTATAAGAAGTTTCCTTGGTCATGCCGGATTTTATAGGAGGTTCATTAAGGACTTCTCAAAAATTTCTCGGCCTCTGACTAATTTATTGCAAAAAGATATACCATTTGTCTTTGATGATGATTGTGTAGAAGCATTTGAAATACTTAAGAAAGCATTAGTCTCCGCACCTGTTGTTCAGCCACCTAATTGGAATTTACCCTTTGAAATTATGTGTGATGCCAGTGATTATGCTGTAGGTGCTATTCTAGGGCAAAGAGTTGATAAGAAATTAAACGTTATTCATTATGCTAGTAAGACTCTAGACAATGCTCAAAGAAATTATGCTACTACTGAAAAAAAAACTTTTAGCAGTTGTATTTGCTTGTGATAAGTTCAGACCTTATATTGTTGATTCTAAAGTAACTATTCATACTGATCATGCTGCTATTAAATATCTCATGGAAAAGAAAGATGCTAAACCTAGACATATTAGATGGGTTCTCCTGCTACAAGAATTTGATTTACATATTGTTGATAGAAAAGGAGCTGAGAACCCCATTTCAGACAACTTTTCTAGGCTAGAAAATGTTCTTGATGACCCACTACCTATTGATGATAGCTTTCCTGATGAACAATTAAATGTTATAAGTACTTCTCGTAGTACTCCTTGGTATGCTGATTATGCTAATTATATTGTTGCTAAGTTTATACCACCTAGCTTCACATACCAGCAAAAGAAAAAGTTCTTCTATGATTTGAGACATTACTTTTGGGATGACCCACATCTTTATAAAGAAGGAGTAGATGGTGTTATTAGACGTTGTGTACCTGAGCATGAACAGGAACAGATCCTACGCAAGTGTCACTCCGAAGCTTATGGAGGACACCACGCTGGAGATAGAACTGCACATAAGGTATTGCAATCCGGGTTTTATTAGCCTACTCTCTTCAAGGATGCCCGTAAGTTTGTCTTGTCTTGTGACAAATGTCAAAGAATTGGTAATATTAGTAGACGTCAAGAAATGCCTATGAATTATTCACTTGTTATCGAACCATTTGACGTTTGGGGCTTTGATTATATGGGACCTTTTCCTGCCTCTAATGGATACACTCATATTTTAGTTGCTATTGATTACGTTACTAAGTGGGTAGAAGCTATTCCAACTACTAGTGTTGATCATAATACTTCTATTAAGATGTTTAAGGAAGTTATTTTTCCGAGGTTTGGAGTCCCTAGATATTTAATGATTGATGGTGGTTCACATTTTATTCATGGTGCTTTCCGTAAAATTCTTGCTAAATATGATGTTAATCATAGAGTTGCATCTCCTTATCACCCACAGTCTAGTGGTCAAGTAGAATTGAGCAACAGAGAGCTCAAATTAATTTTGCAAAGGACTGTTAATAGGTCTAGAAAGAATTGGTCCAAGAAACTTGATGATGCATTATGGGCATATAGAACTGCATACAAAAATCCTATGGGTATGTCTCCATATAAAATGGTTTATGGAAAAGCATGTCACTTACCTCTCGAACTAGAACATAAGGCATATTGGGCTATTAAAGAGCTCAACTATGATTTCAAACTTGCCGGTGAGAAGAGGTTATTTGATATTAGCTCACTTGATGAATGGAGAACCCAAGCTTATGAAAATGCCAAGTTGTTTAAAGAAAAAGTCAAAAGATGGCATGACAAAAGGATACAAAAGCGTGAATTTAATGTAGGTGAATATGTATTGCTATACAAATCTCGTTTAAGATTTTTTGCAGGAAAACTTCTCTCTAAATGGGAAGGTCCCTACGTTATCAAGGAGGTCTATCGTTACGGTGCCATAAAAATCAACAACTTCGAAGGCACAAATCCGAAGGTGGTAAACGGTCAAAGAATCAAACATTATATCTCAGGTAACCCCATAAATGTTGAAACCAATATTATTGAAACCGTAACCCCGGAGGAATACATAAGAGACACTTTCCAGAACGTTTCAGACTCCGAAAAGGAATAGGTATGTGGTACGGTAAGTAAACCGACTCCAAAACAATTTTTAAGGCAATATTTCTCTGTTTTGGAATATTTAGAAAAATAGGAGAATAAGTAGCAGTCCGGGAAGGACACGAGGGTGGTGGGCGCGCCCTACCCCTCTGGGCGCGCCCCCTACCTCGTGAGCGCCTCGTGTGCCTTTCGGACTCCGTTTTCTTGCACGATACATATTTTGGTCGGTAAAAATTCATTATACAACCTCCCAAAGGTTTTGACTCCTATATCACACAAATCTCCTCTGTTCTTGTTTCGAGCTATTTTCTGTCAGGGTTTTCGAGGCTAGGCATCATGTCGTCCCCCTCCTCCAACAATGGTGACAATGATGCTTGGCTAATGAAGATAGATCTGAAGAGGGAAGAACCCATGAAGGCCAACAAGGATGAAAGGATCAAGAAGGCCACGGAGGATCAAGCTCCGGCAGCAAAAGACATCCTTCAACTTGATCATAACCTTCTTCCCCCAACTGAGATCGAAGCTTTCAAGATGATTGAGTTAGCTCGTATACAGAACAAGTATCTCACACAAGAAAATATTTTGTTGAAGGAGCATATTGTCGCACTCAAGGGCATTATCCGCAAGCTGGAGGACCTCTTACGCTCGATGTGCGATTATCCATCACCACCACCTTCTTCACCGACAAAGGAGACATAATCACCTGGGTATGGGCACTCCCCTTGGCAACTGCCAAGCTTGGGGGAGGTGCCCCGGTATCGTATCACAATCACAACTCCTATCTTTACCGTTTTACTTAGTTCGATCCTATTAATAGTATCTTGATCTAGTAGAATAAAGTTTATGGCATGATCTAGTTTTGAGTTTTGCTTTATGATCTCTCTATGTAATCGAGTCTGTGAGCTATATAATAAAGATTAGTGTTGAGTCAAGGGATTGATTATTTTGCCATGATCTTGGGTGAATAAAAGAAAAGGAGAAAAAGAATAAAAAGAAACAAAGAGTTCATATTGATCTATTTGAAAGTAATGACTTCACATAAAAAGAGTACGATGATTAAAAGTTGTTGGGAGTTGGCAGACATAGCTTTGGTCATCGTTGCAATTAATAGGAAGTAATAAGGAAAGAGAGGTTTCACATATAGATATATTATCATTGACATCTTTTATGATTGGGAGCACTCATTAAAATATGACATGCTAAAGAGTTGATGTTGGACAAGGAAGACAACATAATCAATTATGTTTTCTTGTATCTGAGATAAAGTATGTTGTCATGGATCCTCTAACGTGTTGAGCTTGCCTTTCCCCCTCATGCTAGCCAAATTCTCAGCACCAAGTAGAGATACTACTTGTGCTTCCAAATACCCTTAAACCAGTTTAGCCATGAGAGTCCACCATATCTACCTATGGATTGAGTAAGATCCTTCAAGTAAGTTGTCATCGGTGCAAAGCAATAAAAATTGCTCTAAATATGTATGATTGATTGGTGTGGGAGAAATAAGCTTTATACGATCTTGTGATGTGGAAGTAATAAAAGCGACGGGCTTCACAATAAAGGTTCGTATCACAAGGGGCAATACAAAGTGATGTTCTTTCGCATTGAGATTTTGTGCATCCAACCATAAAAGTGTATGGCAACCTCTGCTTCCCTCTGCGAAGGGCCTATCTTTTATTATTATCTTCTACCTTATGCAAGAGTCACGGTGATCTTCACCTTTCCTTTTTCATTTTATCCTTTGGCAAGCCCAGCATGTTGGAAAGAACATGATATATATATATATATATATATATATATATATCTAATTGGATGTAGGGGAGCATGAATTATTATTGTTGACATTACCCTTGAGGTAAAAGGTTGTGGGGCAAAACTATAAGCCCCTATCTTTCTCTGTGTCCGATTGAAACTCCGTAACCACAAGTATTGCGTGAGTGTTAGCAATTATGAAGGACTAGATGATAGTTGAGTATGTGGACTTGCTTTTTAGCTCTAACATAGACTCTTTCCGATGTTATGATAAATTGCAATTGCTTCAATGACTGAGGTTATAGTTTGTTGGTGCCCAATAAGGTTTCTGATTCAAACTTTTGCATTGTGAATAGATCATCACTTGAATATAAGTAATCATATGACAAATTCTATATATGTTTCCGTTATGAGAATAATCATGATGCCTTCATGTCCGTATTTTATTTTTATCGACGCCTCTACCTCTAAACATGAGGACATATTTATTGTTATTGGCTTTTCGCTTGAGGACAAGCGAGGTCTAAGCTTGGGGAAGTTGATACGTCCATTTTGCATCATGCTTTTATATCGATATTTATTGCATTATGGGCTATTATTTCACGTTATGTCACAATACTTATGGCTATTCTCTCTGATTTTACAAGGTTTACATAAAGAGGGAGAATGCCGACAGCTGGAATTTTGGGCTAGAAAAGGAGCAAATATTAGAGACCTATTCTGCGCAACTCCAAAAGTCCTGAAACTCCACGGAACATCTTAAAATAAATAAAGAAAAATCCTCGCCAAAGATGAAGTCCACGGGGCCCACACCCTGCTCACGAGGGTGGGGGCCCCCCTACCTCGTGGGCCCCCTGGTGGCTCTTCGACGCCCATCTTCTGCTATATGAAGTCTTTCGATGAGAAAAAAATCAGAAGGAACTTTTCGGGACGAAACTCCGCCGCCATGAGGCGGAACCTTGGCGGAACAAATCTAGAGCTCCGACAGAGCTGTTCTGCCGGGGATACTTCCCTCCGGGAGGGGGAAATCATCGCCATCATCATCACCAACGCTCCTATCATCGGGAGAGGGCAATCTCCATCAACATCTTCACCAGCACCATCTCATCTCTAAACCTTAGTTCATCTCTTGTATCCAATTCTTGTCCCAAAGTCCGGGATTGGTGCTAGTAGGTTGCTAGTAGTGTTGATTACTCCTTGTAGTTGATGCTAGTTTGTTTATTTGGTGGAAGATCATATGTTCAGATCCTATATGAATATTATTACCCCTCTGATTATGAACATGAATATGCTTTGTGAGTAGTTACGTTTGTTCCTGAGGACAAGGGAGAAGTCTTGCTATTAGTAGTCATGTGAATTTGGTATTCGTTCGATATTTTGATGAGATGTATGTTGTCTAGCCTCTAGTGGTGTTATGTGAACGTCGACTACATAACACTTCACCATTATTTGGGCCTAGAGGAAGGCATTGGGAAGTAATAAGTAGATGATGGGTTGCTAGAGTGACAGAAGCTTAAACCCTAGTTTATGCGTTGCTTGTTAAGGGGCTGATTTGGATCCACATGTTTCATGCTATGGTTAGGTTTAACTTAATACTTTTGTTGTAGTTGCGGATGCCTGCAATAGGGGTTAATCATAAGTGGGATGCTTGTTCCAGTAAGAACAACACCCAAGCACCGGTCCACCCACATATCAAATTATCAAAGTACCGAATGCGAATCATATGAACGTGATGAAAACTAGCTTGACGATATTCCCATGTGTCCTCGGGAGCGCTTTTCCTATTATAAGAGTTTGTTCCATCTTGTCCTTTGCTACAAAAAGGATTGGGCCACCTTGCTGCACTTTATTTACTTTTGTTACTTGTTGCTCATTACAATTTACCTTATCACAAAACTATCTGTTACCACTTATTTCAGTACTTGCAGAGAATACCTTGCTGAAAACCGCTTATCATTTCCTGCTGCTCCTCGTTGGGTTCGACACTCTTACTTATTTAAAGGACTAGGATAGATCCCCTATACTTGTGGGTCATCATCTACCCGCATAGCCTTTTTGTTTAGTCTACCTAGCCGTCTAATCAACTGCCTGCACGCCACTTCTCCCATTTACTTCTCCATCAGGAACCGATTCTCCTCGGCTTCTTCACCTCCCCTTCGTCTTCATTTGCATCCAAACCCCACTGCGTTCACATTGTTTTAACCTCTTTAAATAATCATCTACTACTTCAGTTAGACTAGCCATCTAATCCTAATTCTCCAAACCATACCCCTCCGTTCCAGCGGTTCCAAATGGCGATAGAGATCGAGATGCAGGTTTTTAGTGTCCAACATGTCCTCGTCGAAGGCTCGATGCGCATAGTTGCCACTGTCACCGCCCACCCAAGGGTTGTTCGGCATTAGATCAACAATGTATCCAACTCCCTCGAAAAGGTAGAGACGAGGGTCATCGGTCTCGACGCAGAGTACACGGAGCGTGCCCCTGGGAAGATCCAGCGCGCCGCCGTCCTTCAGCTGTGCCTCGAAGATGATGTTTTGGTGTACCACATCATACACTCGCCCTCCATACCAGGTGAGCTTCATGATTTCTTGTCTCGGGAGGACGTATACTTCTGTGGGGCAGCCATCGAATGGGACAAATAGAAGCTGGAGCCGTACAACCTTGATTTGAATAGCATGGCTGACCTACAAACCAGAATCAAAATTCCTGTAGAAGTTTGTGATAAACAGACACCATCCCTATTCGACGTAGCAAATTTTGTGCTCGGTACAAATCTTCAGAAGGGTGACGAGACGGTGGCATTAAGGTCGTCTGGATGGGAGAATTATCCCTTGACGTACGAGCGGATAAAATATGCTGCCCTCGATGCCCGTGTGAGTTTCGAGATAGCTGCAAGGAGGGCATTATGGATGGGTGAACTATTTCCTCTCTTGGAAAAAAATCATTCCCTCTCGGTGTATATTGATATAGATGGACTATTTCGATGGTGTGCATGTCTTTGGAACAGAGTAGTAGCGTGGGTCCGCTTGACTATAAGGAAGTATTTATCCACATATATAGCTTTCTCTACTACTCCTTCCAGTGATCGGTATGCAGCGCATGTGTCCGTAGACATGACAACTTGTCCATGGAAGTTCAACTACGGCGACCATCACGTTTCATCTCGCGATTCCCACGATGCCTCTCCAACTCACGGCACCACGCCCCCGACGTGCGCCTCACCCCTCTCGGCCGCACCGCCCCTCTACCTTTGTGTGCATGACATGTGGGCCACCTAAAATCACTACAGGAATCAGACAGTTTGCCGTCTGGCAAGTACAGACAACAAAGGCTGAAATACAGACGGCAAAGACTTTGCCGTCAGCTGCTGACGGCAAAGTGTGACGGCAAAGCCAAAGTCGGCAAAGAGTACTTCGCCGTCAGCTTTTTATCAGGCAGACGGCAAAGTCTTTGCCGTCAGCCAAACTATGACTTTGACGTCAGCCAAAACAGTAACAGACGGCAAAGATGGTGTCCTTTGCCGTCAGTCAAAATGTGGTCTTTGCTGACAACCGGACTAAAGTACAGATGGCAAAAGAAATTTTTTATTTTAAAATAGCTTCACACACAACACGGACTGCAACATCTGTCAAGGGTACACTGTGCATGCATCATTAGCTAACAAAAAAACTAATTGCCTCCACGTCAGAGCAGAGCATCTCGCCCAACA
The DNA here is from genome assembly GCF_003073215.2 of Triticum urartu. NCBI lineage: Eukaryota > Viridiplantae > Streptophyta > Magnoliopsida > Poales > Poaceae > Triticum > Triticum urartu. The sequence continues at coordinate 595,998,915 of NC_053025.1, forward strand.
GATGTCGATCCAAATCAGACCAAGGCCTAGCTCGCCGGAGCAGAGCTGCTCGCCGCCCGCGCTAAGAGGGGCAGGCATCGCGCGTAGTCATCATCGATGGTCGACCGTTCCCTGTTGTTGTTTGGCGGCCATGCTGGAGGCAGGAGTCACCGAAGAGAGTTGGGGCGGAGCTTCACGCGGCGCTGGCGAGTTGGCGGATCTTCACGCGGCGACGATGGCAGAGCTGCACGCGGGTGAGGGCAACGGTGTTGGCCGGACGGACAAGGGGTGCGGAGTCCGGCAGCTCCGGGATGGGCGGGTGCGGCATCGGAGGAACGGCGAGGGGCGCGGAGTCCGGCCGCCCGGGGGTGCTGGACGAGCGCACGGCGCTTCGGGGTCGCCGGACAGGCGAGCGGGCGGGCGCAGGCCAGCAGCGCGCGGCGGCTCAAGGGAGCCGGACGGGCGAGCGGGCGGGCGCAGGGAAGCTGCGCGCGGCAGCTAGGGTCACCGGACGGGCGGGGGCTGACCAGTGGCGCGCGGCAGCTCGGGGTCGCCGGACGGGCGGGCGGGCGGGCGCTAACCAGCGGCACGCGGCGGCTCGAGGGCGTCGGATGGGCGGGCGGGTGCTAGCCAGCGGCGCGCAGCAGCTCGGAGTCGCCGGACGGGCGGCCGGGCACTAGCTGGCGGCGGTCGGCTGCTCGGGGGAGGAGAGAGGAGGGTGCTGCCCGCCGACGAGCCTCTGCTCGGGAGAAGGAGAGAGAGGATCGAGGAAGCTCGAGGGAGATGGACAGGATCGAGGCAGTTCGGGGGAGGAGATGGAGACAGGCGCGTGGGGGTGGGGGCAGGTCGTGGGGGCCCATGGGGGTGGGGGTAGGTCGTGGGGGCGCGTGCGTGGTGTGTTCGTGGGTGGGTGAGCGTGCGTGCGTCCCGCGGTGGGTGAGATGTGCGTTTTAGATCTTGCCACGTCAGTGATCCACGTGATCGATCCGCGTTGTGTGTTTTTTTTAGCCGTCTACCAAATAAAATACAGACGGCAAATAGCCTATTTTGCTGTCTATATTTTGTTTGCAGACGGCAAAGCCTATTTTGCCGTCAGTATATTTTTAACAGACGGCAATGTTAGTTGTTTGCCGTCTGTATTTTTTTGGCAGACGGCAAATAAACTTTTGCCGTTAGTATATTTTTAGCAGACGGCAAAGTGAGCCGTTTGTCGTCAGTATTTTTTTCCGTCTGCAACTGACGGCAAAATTGGTCTTTGTTGTCAGGACCGACGAAAAAATGACGGCAAAGACAACCACAGACGGCAAATTAGCTGATTCCTGTAGTGAATGCGGCGAGCATCAAGTTTCTACCACAGCCACACGCGATTCCCACGATGCCGCTCGAACCCATGAAACCACACGTCCCCTGACCTGCGGCTCACCCCTCTTGGCCCCACTGCCCCTTTGCCTACGGGAGCATTACATGTGGACCAGTCACCTATCGGGTCCACATGTTATTGATTCAAAGGTAGGTGTAGTAAGGCGCTGAAGCTCAGTCCTGACGGCCCTGAGAAGGAAATGTAACTCCTACGCCAGAGCTTGTGGTGCTCCCGTAGCACGAACTCGTGCCAAACTCGAGATTTTTTTTCTTTACTATACATGCACGCAACGATTTAACGGACATTGTAATCTCAACATGTGATGGGGAGCTCTAAATTTGAATTTGAAACTTATAAAACGAAAAGATTCAAAACAAATAAACTGGGAGAGAGGGAGTATATCGTAGGATGTGTCCCATACAAAATAAGTCCCCTGGTTTGTCACCGCGAAGATGCGGTTAGAAAGGAGCACAGCGTCTTCCTACTCGTACAGAAACAAATCGGCCGCAGATAGCATGGTCCGCCTTTTGACCGCCATGTGCAAGGTTCGTGCTATCTTATTCATTCTCACCGTGGTTCCATCGTACCAATTCATGCGGTGGCCCGTTGCATGGCTGATCCCAATGTTGGACAAAGGTTCTACGGGAACGGTGTCACTGTTATAAATGTTGTGCAAATTGATCTTGGTACCCTCCCGTACATATGCAAGCCAATCTCCACTCGCACCGAGCCTAACCTGTGAAACAGTGGGCAAGGGGAGAATTAGGAAATGGACACGGAAGTAGTCTTTAGAATGCATTTACTATATGATCAAAATCATCTTACCTGCTCATCGGAGGAAATCCGAGTGCCCCTCAACATCGGCATCTCAAGGGGCGTCAACTTGGAACTACGGCCACACCGTGCTGGATAGACCCCCAAGGAAACATCCTCGTGCGTTCCACGGAACATCAAGATGCATTTGTATGAGTAGTTTACCTTGTGAGAGAAAAGGATGAACGAGGGAAGGCCTCTAGAGATAGAGATGGACACTACTACTACCAATATGCTGGCCCGTGCGTTGCAATGGATCCAAAGTAGTAGAATAATACTTGTTCACATGCTTGAAATATAAACACTCTAGTTTTGATATACATGTGTCAGCAGACATGATAGCTTGTCCATGGAAGTTGAACCACGGCGACCATCACGTTTCTTGTTTCTACCACTGCCACACCAACACGCGATTCCCACGACGCCGCTCCAACCCCCGGCACGACGTCCCCCGACGTGGACATGGATCCTCTGACGTTGCTATCACTGCCTTGCCCTGCCTTTCCTTCGCTGACAGGTGGGACCCACGCTTATGGGTCCCACATGTCAGTGACAGAATGGTAGGATTGTTCGTGTCAGGGGATCCTCATCCCACCGACGTGCCCCTCATCCCTCTCAGCCCCACCGCTCCTCTGCCTTTGTGTGCATGACATGCGGGCCAGCTGAACTGCGGCGACCATCAACTTTCTACCACAGACACACCCGATTGGACGCGATTTTCCTGCTCCGCTGCTGTGCTCCGATCCGTACTCCCGCACCATCCAATTTTCATCCAGCGGCTGTGACACATTTCGTCCCGGGCATCAATCCTCAGCTGGAGTACTTATGTACTACAGGTAGTACCCGCCAGTGTGGCCATCTACGCCTTGTAACGCCCCGACGCCCAGCTTTGGCACCCTCGCCACGGCCACGCCACCACCGGCCGGTTCATCTCGAACGAGTGAGTCACGAACCACGCCACCACCATGAGAATGACATGTGGGCCAGCCGCATTTAAGGTCCGCATGTCATTGACTCATATGCCGGGCACTAAGCCACTGAAGTTCGGTCCCGTGGGTCCCGAGAGGGAAATGTAACTCCTGCGGCAGGCCTTGTGGTGCTCACGCAGTACGAGCTCGTGCCAAAACTGGAATTTGTTTCTTACTACTACTCCTACGAACTAGTACTAGTAAGGTACACGTGCATTGCACGCATGAGATTCTGGTTGTTTGTGCATTATGCTTCTACATGTGGAGCTTTCTGGATTCTAACATGTGGCAAAATCTCGTGGAATGTAAGGTTAGGCAAGTTTGATTAACTTAGGTGAGTGTTTAGTTCAAGCCACACCTTAGGCAAGCTACACTATGGCCCCACATGACATACACATAATCTAAGATGACTTATTCACCTAGACGGAGGGAGTAGTGTTTCTAGCAACATGCCCGCGCGTTGCACGAAGTTGATGGAAAACGTAAGCACAACTTATAAATTGACGGATGGAGTACTAGTTACAGTGATTCATATAATTAAGCAAAGGGATCGCACATGTCGGTATTGACTGGAACGAGAATGCAACAGCACAATAAGAATTAAGGCCACGATGATGCGATCACAGTGGTGGTTACAGAAGGCAAGAAGAAAGATGGATCCACGAACATACGACCTCCTCCTCATCAACTTAGTGCGCCGGGCCACCGACCGGCGGCTAAGGAGCGGCGGCTTTTGTGGCGAGGTCGAGGTGCTTCTCAGCAAAGGCATCCAAGGCTTCCAGCCGGTTGAGGAAGGCCAACGTCGTAGCACCCTCACTGGCCTTGTAGATACCTATGTACACGATTTGCTCGTACGCGTGGATGTGTAGGTCGATGAATTCTTGCAGGGCGAAGCGCCTCGCGGCGAGCGCGACCTCCAGGTGGACATTCTTCATGGCGTCTGCGGGCAGTCGCAAGGCCACCAGTGCTAGAAAGAGGTTCCGGCCATCGAGGCCGATTAGGGTGGCAGGCAATGAGGAGCCCGGGCGCGCGGGCTGGAGGAGTACGGCGATGTCGTCCGCGAGCTTCTTGATGACGGTGAACTTGTTGCTGGTGTCAACGATCATCTGGTCCAACTAAGAGTCGTAGTTGGCGTCGACGGCGGCCATCCACCAGCCGTTCTCCAACGTCTGGAGACGATCCTCGACGCCATGCCGCAGGCCGGCGTCGTGGACCATCTAGCGCAGCCGCTGGCTGCTCACGCGCATCGCTGCCATCACTAGTAGAAAACAGGGCTATGGTCCAGGCCGGCTCAGCCCATTAGTCCCGGTTCAGTGTAGAACCGGGACTAATGTGGGCATTGGTCCCGGTTCGTGAGCCCAGGGGGCCGGCCGGGCCACGTGGGCCATTGGTCCCGGTTCATTTGGACCTTTTGGTCCCGGTTGGTGGGACGAACCGAGACCAATGGGCGTCGCTCCTGGCCCACCACCATTGGTCCCGGTTGGTGGCCTGAACCGGGACCAAAGGCTCCCCTTTAGTCCCAGTTCTTGCCACAAACCGGGACCAATGAGGTGCCTATATATACCCTCGCCCGCGAGCAGAGCACTCCAGTGCTCTGTTTTTCTCTGGCCGGCGAGGGGAGGGGTTTGTGGTGCTCTAGCTCACCTCCTATGCACATGAGGTGTTCGATGGAATGCCCGAGCCACACTACTTAAACTTTCTCCTCTCGAAGCTCGACCTCCAAGCTCCATTTTCCTCGAGATTTGTCTAGATTTAGCGGTCCGTCACGCCCCGTCCCCGTCTTCACCGCCGTCGATCACCCGCGCTGATCTCATCACCGACACCACCGTGGTGAGCCTCTTGTTCTTATCTTCTTTCTGAAAGGAAAAATATTCTTACTTGTCTGTTTAGATAGATACTTGTATCATTTTATTACATTTATTATTGCATCTTATATAGTGCGATGGTTTTGGTATCCGCCCCCGTCGGCCATCGTCCTGTCTATGATTCGGATTTGGTATGTATATTATCTTCATAACTATTGGTTCATTTATTGTTTATGAAAATTATGCCGACCAACGTGACATAGATTTTATTTATCTAGGATGTATGTGAATCGGAAATGCCAACCGACCCTATTGTCGAGAGGTTAAATTTAGTTGAAGAAGAAAACAATTTGTTGAAGGAAAAAATAAAAAAAATTGAGGAGGAGAAGATGATATTGGAGTTGCATGTTGCAGATGTCATCGATGATCACAGGATCAAGATGGATGCAATGCGCTTGAAGATTAGAAAGATTAGAAAATATGCCATTCATACCGAGGCTTGGTATCATTATGCCGTTGGATCAATTGTTACCTTGGTTGCGATTATGATCGCATTTGTTTTCGCATTAAAATGTTTTACATAGTTTCAATGTATGGTTTAATTAATTAGATGCTCTGGAGTGCTATATGTTGTTAGATGAGAACTATGTATGCACTTTGGTTTTAATGTGATGATGAACTTCTATTAATTTGGACACTTAATTATATATAATGCACGCAGATGAACCGGCAATGGATGTACGGTGACAGACACACCCGCGAGTACATTAAGGGCGTGCATGAGTTTCTCGATGCGGCTGAGGCAAACAAGCAGAATGGTTTTATCTGTTGTCCATGCACTGAATGTGGGAATATGAGGTCTTACTCTAACCGGAAAATCCTTCACTCCCACCTGCTTTACAAGGGTTTCATGCCACACTATAATGTTTGGACGAGGCATGCAGAAATAGGGGTTATGATGGAAGACGGCGAAGAAGAAGAGTACGATGACAACTATGTGCCCCCTGAATACGGTGATGCTGCAACGGGGGGAGCTGGTGAAGATCAAGAGGAACCAGACGATGTGCCCACGGGTGAAGCTGCTGAAGATCAAGAGGAACCAGACGATGTGCCCGATGATGATGATCTCCGCCGGGTCATTGTCGATGCAAGGACGCAATGCATTAGTCAAAAGGAGAAGCTGAAGTTCGATCGCATGTTAGAGGATCACAAAAAAGGGTTATACCCCAATTGCGAAGATGGCAACACAAAGCTCGGTACCGTACTGGAATTGCTGCAGTGGAAGGCAGAGAATGCTGTGGCTGACAAAGAATTAGAGAAGCTACTGAAAATATTGAAGAAGAAGCTTCCAAACGATAACGAATTGCCCGACAGTACATACGCAGCAAAGAAGGTCGTATGCCCTCTAGGATTGGAGGTGGAGAAGATACATGCATGCCCTAATGACTGCATCCTCTACCGCGGTGCATACAAGGATCTGAACGCATGCCCGGTATGCGGTGCGTTGCGGTATGAGATCAGACGAGATGACCCTGGTGATGTTGACGGCGAGCCCCTCAGGAAGAGGGTTCCTGCGAAGGTGATGTGGTATGCTCCTATAATACCACGGTTGAAACGTCTGTTCAGAAACGAAGAGCATGCCAAGTTGATGCGATGGCACAGTGAGAACCGAAAGAAAGATGGGAAGTTGAGAGCACCCGCTGACGGGTCGCAGTGGAGAAAAATCGAGAGAAAGTACTGGGATGAGTTTGCAAAGGACCCAAGGAATGTATGGTTTGCTTTAAGCGCGGATGGCATTAATCCTTTCGGGGAGCAGAGCAGCAATCACAGCACCTGGCCCGTGACTCTATGTATGTATAACCTTCCTCCTTGGATGTGCATGAAGTGAAAGTTCATTATGATGCCAGTTCTCATCCAAGGCCCTAAGCAACCCGGCAACAAAATTGATGTGTACCTAAGTCCATTAGTTGAAGAACTTTTACAGCTGTGGAATGGAAATGGTGTACGTACGTGGGATGAGCACAGACAGGAGGAATTTAACCTTAAGGCGTTGCTGTTCGTGACCATCAACGATTGGCCCGCTCTTAGTAACCTTTCAGGACAGACAAACAAAGGATACCACGCATGCACGCACTGTTTAGATGACACTGAAAGTATATACCTGGACAAATGCAGGAAGAATGTGTACCTGGGCCATCGTCGATTTCTTCCGACCAACCATCAATGTCGAAAGAAAGGCAAGCATTTCAAAGGCGAGGCAGATCACCGGAAGAAGCCCGCCATGTGCACCGGTGTTCACGTGCTTGCTATGGTCAATGATTTACACTACGTAATCTTTGGAAAGGGTCCCGGTGGACTAGCTATTCCGAATGACGCTGAGGGACATGCACCCATGTGGAAGAAGAAATCTATATTTTGGGACCTACCCTACTGGAAAGACCTAGAGGTCCGCTCCTCAATCGACGTGATGCACATGACGAAGAACCTTTGCGTGAACCTGCTAGGCTTCTTGGGCGTGTATGGGAAGACAAAAGATACACCCGAGGCATGAGAGGACCTGCAACGTTTGCACGAAAAAGACGGCATGCCTCCGAAGCAGTATAAAGGTCCTGCCAGCTACGCTCTTATGAAAGAAGAGAAAGAAATCTTCTTTGAATGCCTGCTCAGTATGAAGGTCACGACTGGCTTCTCGTCGAATATAAAGGGAATAATAAATATGCCAGAGAAAAAGTTTCAGAACCTAAAGTCTCATGACTGCCACGTGATTATGACACAACTGCTTCCGGTTGCATTGAGGGGGCTTCTACCGGAAAACGTTCGATTAGCCATTGTGAAGCTATGTGCATTCCTCAATGCAATCTCTCAGAAGGTGATCGATCCAGAAATCGTACCAAGGCTAAGGAGTGCTGTGGCGCAATGTCTTGTCAGTTTCGAGCTGGTGTTCCCACCATCCTTCTTCAATATCATGACGCACGTCCTAGTTCATCTAGTCGACGAGATTGTCATCCTAGGGCCCGTATTTCTACACAATATGTTCCCTTTTGAGAGGTTCATGGGAGTCCTAAAGAAATATGTCCGTAACCGCGCTAGGCCAGAAGGAAGCATCTCCATGGGCCATCAAACAGAGGATGTTATCGGGTTTTGTGTTGACTTCATTCCTGGCCTTAACAAGATAGGTCTCCCTAAATCGCGGTATGAGGGGAGACTGACTGGAAAAGGCACTCTGGGAAGAGACTCAATAATATGCAGGGACGGATATTCTTGGTCTCAAGCACACTACACAGTTCTACAGAACTCTACCTTGGTGACCCCGTATGTCGATGAACACAAGAACAGTCTGCGCTCCAACGGAGCAGTGCGACGACTGGATTACATGTGAACACATCAGGACTTTCAGCAGTTGGTTGGAAACACATCTCAGAGGTGACAACACTGTTTGTGATGAGTTGTACTTGTTGTCCAGGGGACCATCTTTGACTGTATTGACTTACAAAGGATACGAGATAAATGGGAATACATTTTACACGATCGCCCAAGATCAAAAGAGCACCAACCAAAACAGCGGTGTCCGCTTTGATGCAGCAACCGAGAGCGGAAATGACACATATTATGGTTACATAGTGGACATATGGGAACTTGACTACGGACCTGATTTTAAGGTCCCTTTGTTTAAGTGCAAATGGGTCAATCTGTTAGGCGGCGGGGTACAGGTAGACCCACAGTACGGAATGACAACAGTGGATCTGAAAAATCTTGGGTACACTGACGAACCGTTCGTCCTAGCCAATGATGTGGCATAGGTTATCTATGTGAAGGACATGTCTACCAAACCGAGAAAAAGAAAAGATAAGGAAGCGAATACATCATATGATGAGCCAAAGCGCCACATAGTTCTTTCAGGAAAAAGGGACATCCTGGGAGTGGACGGCAAGACAGACATGTCTGAAGATTATGAAAAGTTTCATGAAATTCCTCCCTTCAATGTCAAGGCTGACCCAAGCATCCTGATAAACAATGAAGATTATCCATGGTTACGGCGCAATAAGCAAATGACACAAGCGAAGAAAAAGTGAATACTTTCTCCCGCAATAAGCAAATGCTATGTGGGTGAAATTATGATACCATCCCAACTTTCAACTTTTTTAGAGTTCATTTGAAATGCTTTCATGTCTTATGGTTCGAAACTTTGATACTTCGAAAGTGATTGTCCATTTTGTACACGAAGTGCATCAAGTTTTTGTCGTAACCCTCTCTACTTTTTGGAACATGCTATGTGGGTGAAATGATGATACCATGCCAACTTTCAACCTTTTCAGAGTTCATTTTGAAAAGCTTTCCAATTTCAGAGTCATTTAGCTCAAAGAATGAATTAATAGCAAACAGAATGAACTACAAAACTTTTATGAAAATAAAAACAATCAATTAAAATATTATGTTATGATCAACTAAAATAAAACTATAATATTCTTCAATAGTAAAAAGAATATAATTTTTGTGACCTAAAATCAAACTATAAGTATTTAATTGTAAGTATAAATAAAAAATAAATAGCAAAGAAGAAAAAAAATTCTATTTTTATAGTAAAGTTATTCATAAACTAGTGATTCACACAAATTTTATAAAATTCCAATTTAAACTATTCAAAATTTTAAAACTAATGGCACTAACAGAAAGTTTATAATTTTTGTGACCTAAAAGCAAAAAAGAAATCACTAAAAAACTATAAGTATTTAGTTGTAAGTATAAATAAAAAATAAATAGAAAAAAAAATCTATTTTTATAGTAAAGTTATTCATAAACTAGTGATTCATACAAATTTTTAAAAATTCAAATTTAAACTATTCAAAATTTAAAACTAATGGCACTAACAGAAAGTTTATAATTTTTGTGACCTAAAAGCAAAAAGAAATCACTAAAAAACTATAAGTATTTAGTTTTAAGTAGAAATAAAAAAATAAAAAACCAAAAAAATGTAGAAATAAAAAAGAAAAAACCAAAAAAATGCCTCCTACTGGGCCTCCACGGCCTGAATACGACTAGAAACCCTACATGGGCCAGGATTTAGGCCCGCAGAGGCCCAATAGGCCCACAGGCAGTAGCAAGTTTAGGCCCGAAAGCCTGCATTAGAGAGGAGCTCGAATGGGGAGGCACAGCAGGGCTTATAAACCAGTGCCGGCGCCCTTCAACTAGCGATGTGGGACTAAACTTTTGGGCGCTGGCAGCACAAGGGCATTGGTCCCGGTTGGTGGCACCAACCGGGACTAAAGGGGGCATTGGTCCCGGTTCGTGGCACCAACCGTGACCAATGCCCCCCTTTAGTCCCGGTTGGTGCCACCAACCGGGACCAAAGGCCACCGCTTCCCGCCCTTTGGGATGCTGAAAATTGGCCTTTGGTCCCGGTTGGTGGCACCAACCGGGACCAAAGGGGGGCATTGGTCACGGTTTGTGCCACAAACTGGGACCATTGCTCTGGCTATATATACAACCCTTGCGAAATTTTCGCCAATTGCTCCATTCCCCATCGCCGACGCCACCAGGCTGCTCGTCCTCCTCGTCGCCGTCGCTGCGCCCTGCCCCATCGCCGTCGCCGTCGCCGCGCCCTGAGCCCCGCCTCCTCGATCGTCCTCCTCGTCGCCGTCGTCCGCCCTGCCCCGAGCCCCGCCTACTCGATCGTCCCCGTCGCCGCCGTGTGCCGCCCCGAGCCCGCGGCCGTCCCCGTCGCCGTGTGCCACCCTGCCCCGAGCTCGCTGCCGTCCGCCCTGCCCCGAGCCCCGCCTCCTCGATCGTCCCCGTCGCCGTGTGCCGCCCCGAGCCCGCGGCCATCCCTGTCTCCCCATCGCCCCGCACACGCCGTCCCCGTCACCGGCATCCCGGAGCCCGCCGTAGCTCCTTTCCCGTCGCTGGCCTCCTCTCCCCGTCGCCGCCCGCCCCCAGTGAGCTCCCCCCTATCCCATCCCCGTCGCCAACGATGCCACCCATTGCCGCCGCCGCTCTCTGTTCATATATGCAAAAGTTACTTTTTTTAGAAAATCATCTATATATGTTCAAAAAAGTTCTATATGAATGTGGCTATATATATATGCTCAGAAAAGTTCTATATGTATGTGGCTATGTATGTGTATGTGGCTATGTGAATATGCAAAGAAGAGGAGATGAAGAAGATGATATATTTTCTTATTCGTGGGTGTGTCGAGAGGGTCATCGATAACTTTAGTGAATTTTAGGTTATTTTCATTTTAGGTCATTTTAGGCGGGGAAGAAGGGGAAGAAGAGGGAGAAGAAGAGGGGGTCGAGAGGGGGTCTAGGGTCGCCGAGGGGTCGAGGGTCGTCGAACATGAGAGGAGGAAGAGGATAAAAAAAGAAGAGGAATAAGAAAATAAAAAAGAGGAGAAGAAAGAATAGAGGAGAAGATCTCCTCCTCTATTCTTTCTTCTCCTCTTTTTTTTCTTCTTCTTCCTCTTTTTTTTATCGGGAACGAGGGTCGTCGAGGGTCGCCGAGCGGTAGAGGAAGAAGAGGATAAAAAAGAAGAGGAAGAAAAAAAAGAGAGGGGTCGACGGTCGCCTAGGGGTCGAGGGTCGAGAGGGGGTCTAGGGTCGCCGAGAGGGGAGAGGAAGACGGGGAGAAATAAATAAGAAGAAGAAAAAAGAAGAAAAAGAAGAGGAGAAGAAGAAAGGAATAGAGGAGAAGAAGAGAAAAATAGAATATATATTCTATTTTCTCTTTTCTCCTCTATTCCTTTCTTCTTCTCCTATTTTTTTCTTCTTCTTTTTCTTCGACACGTGGGGGGGGTCGAGAACGTCGGACATTCATGAGAGAGGCGAAGAAGAAGGGGAAGAAGAGGGAGAAGAAGAGGAAGACTTCTCCTCTATTCTTTCTTCTCTTCTTTTTTATTCTTCTTCTTCCTCTTTATTTTATCGGGAACGAGGGTCGTCGAGAGGGTCGCCGAGCGGTAGAGGAGAAACCCTAAATAGAAAGTATCGTCGGTGTGAGATACATGTACCGTCGGTGTCGGACACTACACCCACATCCCACAAGTGGCGCGGGCTTCGACGCCCACGTCACTTGTGGGACGTGGATGTAGTGTCCGACACCGAAGGCCACATGTATCTCACACCCACGATACTTGCTAGCTATTTAGGGTTTCCTCTACCGAAAAGAAGAGGAGAAATAAATAAGAAGAAGAAAAAAGAAGAAAAAGAAGAGGAGAAGAAGAAAGGAATAGTGGAGAAGAAGAGAAAATAGAATATATTCTATTTTCTCTTTTCTCCACTATTCCTTTCTTCTTCTCCTCTTTTTTTTCTTCTTTTCTTCTTCTTCTTCTTCTTCTTCTTCTTATTCTTCTTCTTCTTCTTCTTCTTCTTATTAGCCGGAAGTAGAGAGAGGTTTCCTAGTGTCAAAGTATTGAAGAAATCTATGCCTTCATCATTAGCCGGAAGTAACCAGGGCATGTTGGTACGAAGTTCTGCAAAGTTGTTTTGGAATGGAGTCCCGGATAGAATAATCCGCTTTTTGGTACGAATTCAGCAAAGGCCTTCCAAATAGCGATATTCGGAAGGCTCTTGCTGAACTTTGTACCAAAAAGCGAATTATCCTATCTGGGACTCCGTTCCAGAACAACTTTGAAGAGCTTCGTACCATCATGCACATGTTACTTTCGCCTAATGATGAAGACATGGTTTTGTTGAATCCTTTGACACTAGGCAACCTCCCGACCCCTCGGCGATCCTCTCGAACATGAGAGGAAGAAGAGGGTCGTCTAGGGGTCGAGGGTTCCAGGGTCGTCAAGGGTTCGAGGGGTCAAGGATCGCCAAGGGGTCGAGAGAGGTTTCCTAGTGTCAAAGTATTGAAGAAATCCATGCCTTCATCATTAGCCGGAAGTAACCAGGGCATGTTGGTACGAAGTTCTGCAAAGTTGTTTTGGAATGGAGTCCCGGATAGAATAATCCGCTTTTTGGTACGAATTCAGCAAAGGCCTTCCAAATAGCGATATTCGGAAGGCTCTTTCTGAACTTTGTACCAAAAAGCGAATTATCCTATCTAGGACTCCGTTCCAGAACAACTTTGAAGAGCTTCGTACCATCATGCACATGTTACTTTCACCTAATGATGAAGACATGGTTTTGTTGAATCCTTTGACACTAGGGAACCTCCCGACCCCTCGGCGATCCTCTCGAACATGAGAGGAAGAAGAGGGTCGTCTCGGGGTCGAGGGTTCTTCTCCTCTATTCTTTCTTCTCCTCTTATTTTTCTTCTTCTTCCTCTTTTTTTATCGGGAACGAGGGTCATCGAGGGACATAGATGTAGTGTCGTCGTTGTCGATATATACCCCCTCCCGATAGCTTACTATGATTAGGTAGCTAGTTCTACGTTTGGCACTAATATATCCATCTGTCATGTTTGAATAATAATTGCCATGTTGTAAATATTTGTAGAAACTATGGACACCGCCCTAGACGAAGTAACAAAAGAAGCGTTGTTGAGGGACATAATCGCAGAAGGAAGTGATGCCATCTCGTTGTTTCTCAATGAAACCGATGGTCTAGAAGGAGAGGGTGAACAAGCTGGCTACGGTGACCTAATGCCGGTGCAAGAAGAAGAACATGAGGACGGCTCTGGTGACCCAATGCCGGTGCAAGAAGGAGACCGTGATGACGGCTCCGGTGACCGAACCGAGTCCGGCCAGGTATATATATTAGTTAAGCCTATGCTGACTAGCTGATTGATGCATTCATTGTTTTGGTATGTACACATATTAATTAAGTCTTTGTTCTTTTTTCTAGCCCTCCGGATCGAGCACAACTTCGGTAAAGAGACGAGGCCTGAAGAAAAAGTTGAGCTCGGATGAAAAGTTTGAGATCATAGCAATCGCGCCCGACGGCCAACCTATTGAACCCCTCCGGACAAAGAGCGCATTTGTTGCTCAGTGCGGGGTTCTGGTTAGGGACAAGATCCCGATAAGCATCCAACAATGGTTTAAGCCGGCTACAGAAGACCCTGAGGTCTCTTACGTCAATGATATGCAGAAAAATGATCTTTGGACTGAGCTGAAGTCAAATTTCACCCTACCGCCTGAGGATAATCCAGAGAACCCAGTTAAAGAGAAATTAATCAAGTCTTTTGCTCTGAAGAGGATGGCAGAACTATTCAGGAGGTGGAAGAAAGAGCTGAATAAGTTTGTCGAAAATAATGAGACACCAGAATTTAAGGGCAGATATGAGAATATCAGAGATCACTGGCCCGCATTTGTGGCCCACAAGACATCGGAAAAGAGTAAGAAGATGTCGGCGGCAAACAAGCAAAATGCTGCGAAGAAGAAGCTTCACCATCGCACGGGGTCAGGTGGCTACCTCGTAGCCCGGCCTAAGTGGTCCAAGACTGAGAATGATCTGGTTCATAAAGGGATCGAACCAGAGACAATTAACTGGCCAGACCGTTGCCGGACTTGGTTCTTCGGGGCTGGCGGAACACTGGACCCTGTAACAGGGAAGTGCATTTGGACGAATGATCAAATGGACATACCAGTCAGTAAGCTTAAGCAGTATATAGAAGCAGCGCAGGAAGGGACGTTCTTTCCAGACAGAGAGAACGACGAGCTCACAATGGCCCTCGGGAATCCTGAGCACCCTGGACGGACACGAGCCACGCCAGGCTCCATTCCGTGGAAGGTTGGGTTTCCGGATGCAGGCGGTTACAAATCCCATGAGAGGAGGAAAAAAGTGCAGCAGACCCAAATGCAGGCACTGCAAGCAAGGGTAGACGCGATAGAGGAATGAGAAGCAAATCGCAGCAAACGTACTGCCGAAGCCTCCCCCGAAGCTACCCCGCCATCTCAGCGCAGAAGCAGCGTGGCTTCCACCGAGCTGCTTCAGCCGGAGCATGCCTTGACGGCTCCTGCCAGCTATCCCGTGGATGCTATAACAGAGTCTCAAAATTGCCACCTTATGACGCAATCGATGAATTTGAAGGTCAAGGCGGCTGTTGGCTCTGTTTTTCCTACTGAACCCGGCGCAACTTTTCACTGCCGGCCGATTCCAGAAGGATATGCTAGGGTGATGGTGGATGAGATAACTGAGGGATTTGAGGACCTCCAGCTTGACCACCCTACCGGTGAAGGGGAGACTTGGCTGGGGTCTGCTCTGAAGACTCCATGCCTATGGCGGAAGGAGCTCATCAACCTTCCGAACTGGACGCCACCGCCTCCTCCTCCTCCTCCGGCGAGTCAGGGCACTCCGCCTCCACCGCCTCCTCCTCCGGCGAGTGACGATCAGGGCCCTCGGCCGGCTCCTTCTCCGGTGCGCGGCGGCACTCCGCCTCCTTCTCCGCCTGCGCCGACGTGCCCGAGCAGCCAGCCTCCTCCTTCTCCGCCTCGTCAGCAAGGGCGGAAGAGACCTGCCGCCGCTCCAGCTGCTCCGGCGCGTCATAGTCCTTCTCCTCCGTCTCTTAAGCAAGTAAAGAAGACAACCGCTACGTCTGCTCGGTCGGCGTCTAGCAGTACAACCAGAGGCGGGAGGACATACAGATTCGGTCCTTCTCTGAAGACTCCAGAGAAGTTACCATACGAGAGGACCCAGGAGGAGAACGCCGAGATCGCGCGAGAAGAAGTGAAGAAATTCTTTGAAGGGGTGAAAGCAAAGAAACATCCACCTCCGGAGGAGAAGGTAGATCGGGTGAAAGTGAAGCGCACTTTGGCTGAACTGACAAAACCACTGAAGCCTGATTCGCCGAAAGGAAACTATGACCGCATTATTGGAAAGGAATTTGCCGAAGCGGAGCGGTCGGGAAGTACTGTCAGTGATCAAAGGCTGAAAGAACGACGAGCTGGGAAACAAATTGCCCAGCTCGGCGAACAAGCGAAGCAATCGTGCCCCCCGCTCAAGGTGCCTAGCCACAACGTCGATAATGATCCGAGGATGGTGCCCGGTTATAGCAATCTTGCAGATTACCTGCCCGACGAAGTACATTATGAACCCATGGACGTGCAGATACAAAGATATGAGTACGAGAAGCCTCTCGTCAAAGATGAAAGATCTCTATCAACGATGATGCGAAGATTGCATGATTGGTACTTGAAAATCTGCAGAGACTCTGGGGGAGGAGTACTTTGTATGCGAGAGTTAAACCGGAGCATGACCTCGTTGGAATTGATCTGTTGCCTGTTCCATTTGAGGAGTTCTATCAGTTCTTCAATCAATTGGCCCTCGATAAAACAACGGTCGCCTGCTACTGTCTGTAAGTAGTACTACTTTTGTCATTAAGTTTCTCTATATAGCTTAGATCTTTCATTGCATGTATTTATAATCATCCTCACTATATTATGCAGATTGAAGATCGTCGAATTGAAGAAAAGACAAGTCGGTGATATTGGGTTCATTAACACATATCTCATAGATGCAACTCAGGTTAAACTTCATGCCGCAGCTACCGAGGCCAGCTTGCTACGATCGTTCGTAATAAATCAAAACAAAGATATAATACTCTTTCCTTACAACTTCAGGTGAGTGTTACTGTCTTGTGCGTATTCGGTTTCCCTTATATATTAGTAAAGGTTATAGTAATGTAATTGATGAGTTATGCATGTGTGTGCAGTTACCACTATATTCTCCTAGAGATTAAGCTTGAGCAGGGAGTAGTAACCGTCTTGGACTCGAAATGAAAAGATCCCAAGGAGTATGCGGACATGACTGAAATCCTCAAGAAGTAAGTTAAATCGATCATTATCCACCATATCAGCAACTTTGTTCATTTCCTGATATCAAGTAATTGTTTTCTTTGTCCGGCAGGGTTTGGAGAAAATTCACCAAAACAGTTCCGGGACTGCCGAAGGAGCTGGAATTTAGACACCCAAAAGTAAGTACTATAGTAGCATGTTCCGCGCATCTCCTAGTGATTCAAGCGCTAGTTTCATCAATACCATTTAGCATTCTTGCTTATCAGTTTGATTGACCTCTATTTCTTGTAAAGTGGTTGTGGCAGGAACAAGGGAATGATTTCTGTGGATACTACATCTGCGAGTCCATCCGCCACACGACCTGTGAGCGGGGCGGGTACTCTAATGAACAATATGAAGTACGTAAATAACAACATTCACAATTTTTTTTATTACCATCATTTGTGTTGACTTTCATTCATTTATATATATATATGTATTGACCCCCTTCTTCAAATTAGATGTTTTGGAAGCGGGATGAACTCCTAGCACCAGCTCGCATGCGAGCAATTCAAGAGGAATTGGCGGCATTCTTTCTTGACCACGTGATCCCTGAAGACGGAGAATTCTATGTGGACCCTGAGTCCGTATGATTACATTTGTAAGAGATAATTATTGTATATATGTAGCCGGTAGTGTCAGATAGATATACGAGAAATTGTTGTTCGACCAATCTCTCGGAGAGGATGCATTGGCCGTTCAACATATTGGGAACAGCTACTCCCTCCCTCGTCTGCATTAAAGCCGTATCGGGAACTACGGCGCCCACTGTCAAATCGAATACTCCCTTCATCTAGGTGAGTATTAAGTCATCTTACGAAAACCACTCGTTTCTTCACATTATATACGTACAATATATATGGCCAACATCATATAGCCAGCAGTTTAGTTGTCAAAGAATTTCAGGGTGCTTAGTTTTGTCAAAGAATTCCAGGGTGCTTAGTTTTATTTGAGGGGTGGGTTGTGCACTTATGCTGGACACCATTATTGTGACAAGCCTTTTTAATAGTACTACTGTACAAAAGTGGAGTATATACATTTTTTAAAAGGCTAGAGGGCGGGGCAGTCTAGCTCGGTCGGTTTCACGAGAGGCGAGGGCCTTTGTGATTTGCCGGCTCATTACTGCTGTCAAATCGAATAGTACTGTGCCGCCCGCTGCACGCCCGACGCCTCCATTAAACCCCTCCGTTAAACCCACATGCAAACTGAGAATCCTACTCCGGCCACACGTCCGTTCATGAGCGGTCCGGAATTAAACGCAACACCAGCCGAGCTCCTCCCGTCCGCCCTCAGTTTAAACGAGACCAGACGCCGGCCAAGCTCCTACCGTCCGCCCTCTATTTACACGAGGCCAGACAGACAGCGGGCAAGAATCGCACCCCTCCGCCGCTTCCCCATCTCCTCCTTCACCATTTTCTCCACTCTTCTGATGGCTTCCGATGAGCCGTTCACCGGCATATTACCCGGCTGGGTGGCCCGCCGAGCCCTCCGGATACGTGTGAGGCCGCTCGGTGCTTCACCAACCTCGCTTGGCCCGACGAAGCCAGTTGCCGCCCCAAGCAGGCGCGTGGTTCAGCAACTCGCCGCTCCAGTTCAGCTCGATGAGGAGTGGCGAGTTGCTCCACGTCGGCACGGCGGCGAGCATGCCGGTACGGGCGCCGTCGCTGCCGCGTCGTACCGCGCCACCAGTGTCTGCGGTGGCCGCGCCTCCCGTGCCTGCAGCAGGGCCATGCAGGCAGAGACAGAAGCCGGGTGCGTGGAGAGCGACGAGAAGGTGGCCAACTTCTCCGTGTCTGCCGCCATCATCAAGGAGAAGTAGAACATGGGAGGCTGCCGCCACTTGGGACCCATGAAGGCCACCGCCGAGGCGACGATCGCGGATTCAGGTGGTTTCTTTGCTGCTTCGTCTCTTCCGAGGACCTTCGTCGACCCCGCAAGTGTCTGACGGACATGAGGAAAACAAAGGGATCCGCGGGCGGCCATTTAGAACTAAAATAAGTCTAGATACATCCATTTCTAGGACAAGTATTTCCGGATGGAGGGAGTATTAATTATACAAGAGAGACGGATTGGCACCTCTTAGTTCATGTAAATGTAATGAAATCCATCATGTTTATATGAAGATCCGGCTTTTTTATACGAAATCCTTCATGCTTATATGAAATTAGTCCGTGTTTGCACGAATTTCATCTGGTTGATTAGAGTTGTAAAAATGTATGCCACTGGCGTTTGATGTCATCCTCCGCTTAAGGAAGCGGGAGGAAATTTGCCGGCTGCCGTTGGAGATGCTCTTTATGTTGGTGACATCCAATCCATTTGAGTTAATTGCCTGTATGATTGTCCCTCTATAAAAAGTTAATTGCATGTACAGTGTACACGTGACTTGCAGGGTGGCTACAGCTTTGTACAGAAAGTTAAAAAGAAACAAGTCCATCCTTAATGTTGTATTCTAACTACTCTGTGGGTTCCACTGTCAGTACAGTAGCGAAAGAAGTATATATTAAATAAGTAGAGTAATATATAATATAAAAATATAAAGTTAAAAGACAGAATTCAAACTCATGTCATCGCGTTGCGAGCATCCGGCGTGAACCAGCCCAGCACATTTTTGTTGTAGACCATGCTGGAGATATATCTCCATGTCTACTCTTATATATACTCCATTCGTTCCTAAATATTTGTCTTTTTCAGATTTCAAATGGACTACCACATACGGATGTGTATGTAGACATATTTTAGAGTGTAGATTCACTCATTTTGCTCCGTATGTCTTTTCAGGAAGGGGTCAGATTTTTCCTTGATTTATTTATGAGGTATCCAGATGGCACTGCACCGCCAAGAAAAGAGGGTAACATCAAAATTATGGACTACTGTTTTGAGTATGTTGGTATGGTCCGGTCATAATCACTTGTTGAAATCTCTAAAAAGACAAATACTCCCTCCGTTCGGAAATACTTGTCATCAAAATGGATAGAAGGAAATGTATCTACACGTATTTTAGTTTTAGATACATCTCTTTTTATCCATTTTGATGACTAGTATTTTCAGACGAAGGGAGTAGAAAAAGAGTTGGGGATGATGGTGTGCGTGCCATCCTGCAATATGGGCCGTCGGATTTATATCTAACGGATAGGAAAGAAACTATGGCAATTTTGCAAAAATATACCCACACGTCTCTCCACGTTCGCAAATAAGGCCTTCCCTTGTTCAATCTTTTCTCTCACAAGATAAACTACTCATACAAATGCATCTTGATGTTCCATGCAACGCACGGGCAGCTAGCTAATTTGTTTTAAAATATTTGTTGCGATAATTGGGTTGGAATGATATATTTTATGTCTGCCCCGAATGATTTCAGATTCACTAGTAGTAACAAAGAAAAGGTTGCCTTGTTAGTTAACAGAAAATAGGGTGAAAACTATCACATGAGGCCGGTAAAAACAAGGCACACTGGGTTCAGCGTCATCGTCACTACATCTGTGCACGCGCGAGAAGTCTACATATCGAGGGGGCTACCGAGCGAGGCACCGAGAAACAATGTTTGAGAGAGAAACCAATTGACAGATTATGATCAGATCGAGTTGTCACCCTTCTGCTGTCATTGTTAAGGGGGGAGAGAAAGACGTCTTGAGAGTGTGCGCGGTAGGCACAGAGGCACAACTAGCAAGTGTGTGTGTGTGTGTGTGTGTTTGAAAGAGGAGTAGATAGATTATTATCAAGATCGATGTGCCACCCTACTCCTTCGGTGCCGGGTAGTGTGTGTGTGTGTATGTTTGAGAGAGAAGCCAGTCGATAGATTAGTTTCAAAATCGAGGTTTCACCCTACTCCTTCGGTGTTGGGAAGTGTCGGTGTGTGTGTGGGGGGGGGGCAGTGACACTCACATATCTCTACTTTTATAAAAAAATAGAGTTGGTGATGATGGTGTTCCTGCCATCCTGCAACATAGGCCATCCGATTTATATCCGATGGACAGGAAGGAAACTATGGCAATTTTTCAAAAAGATACCCACACCCCTCTCCGCATTTGCAAATAAGGCATTCCCTCATTCATCCTTTTCTCCCACAAGATAAACTTCTCATAAAAATGCATCTTGATGTTCCGTGCAACCCATGGGCATCTTGCTAGTAGGGAGAAGGAGTTTGTGTGACACATATCTAGCTATATTAAGGGATAGGTAGATAGCATATGTGTGAGAGACATTAGTGGCTGTGGGTGGGTGGAATTAAAGGGGTGGGCGTGTTAGACATAGAGAGCGTGTGTGTTTCTGTGTGAGAGACTTGTAGGATGGGATAGAAAGATGAATTTAACCCTGACGGAGGGAGAGAAATACACGAAGTGCGCGTGTGTGATTCCGATGCCCACAGGGAAATGAGATATGTATGCGTGTGAGAGAGATTGCACAATTCATTCACATATCACTATCTAGCGATCGTGGACGTGCATCGCTTGAACATAAGTCAATATCTACTTCGTATCATGGCCAAAGGTACAATATCGATTCAGCGCTATAAAGATTGGACACTCACATATCACATTTTTTCTATTTAAATAAGCCTTTTTAGTTGTGTATGCCAAAGTTACAGTGATGTTTCTTCAAACAACCAATGTAGCTATCATGAACATGCACCATTGTTACTCTTGCATTCAAATTCATTAGTCTTGGATGATTTAAGTTTCTATTTTGAAGTAATATATGTAATATTCATATATGAATTCAACGGGTACGCAATTTATGAAATGGAGGCTATGTAATCATATGAGGTAACACTTTTAAGTAGCTGACTACAATATCCATTTCTTTTTGTGCGCCTCTACACTAACACGTCAATGCATTATGTTTAAAGTAAATAACCAATGGCACTAAATTATCTATTTACACGAGAAAACATAGGCTGAGCGTTTGATCCCTTTTGTGTGAACGCGCCACTACACCCGTATGATTGGCCGCGCCCGTGTGAACGTCCAAGTTATCGGCGCATCATCCCGAGTTATTGTGTTTTTTCTGGGGTGGACTTCACACCAGTTATTAACTGCTGACGCGTGCCCCGTGTACACAGTCTAGCATGACCTTCCCACTAGCACGGTCCAAAATTAGTTGAAACTGGATAAGAACGATCCCGCGGGCGGCAAAATCTCCCGCCTCCTTCTAAAATTTCCGCCACCTTAGCCTTTAGCATGCGAAATCCCCCTTTTGTCCTTGGTGCACGGAGACCAACAGTTACAATACTGCCGTCATCTACATGATAGGTCGGGGCTGCTTTGGTAACTTCCCTTTCCCCCACTACACGGCACTCCCATTTCCTCTCCCCCTCCCGCAAAAACGACTAAATCCACAGCACCAGAGAATCTTACATCACGCCGTCCGTACTTCATCGCCCTTTCTCCCCTCCCCTCTTGAAACCCTAGACTGCTCATCCACTGGCGTACCATAGCCCATTCACTGCCAGCGGCATCCACCTCGCCGGATCTGCTTCTGCGGCCGCATCTACCCCTCCCACCTCCCCTAGAAACAAGTAGACTACTCATCCACCACTGTACCACAACCCACTCAGTTCCGGCCTTGTCCACGGCGCCGGATCTGCTTCACCAGTACTCTCGTCAACCACCGCGCATCTGCAGCGGCTCATTCGTACTCCCCACCGGAGACGCATCATCCACACCCACCGGAGACGCATCGTCCACACCCCCCGGAGCCGCCCCACCGACGCCCCGTCGACGGCCTCTCATCCTCTTCGCCGACACCTTCCTCAACCCTACCAGAGCAGCTTCACCGACACCTTCCTCAACCCTACCGGAGTAGCTTCGCCTATACCATTCTCAACCCTACCGGGGCCGCTTTGCCAACTCACAAGTCCACGGCCTCAGATCCGCTTCCTCGCACCCTCATCCAACCTACCAGAGCAGCTTCTGACGCCCCATCCACGGCCGCAAATCCGCATCGTCGACACCACCCTTAACCAAACCACTGGAGCAGCTTCTGACGCCCCGTCCACGGCCGCAGATCCGCATCGTCGACACCATCCTTAACCCATCCACCGGAGCAGCTTCACCTACGCCCTCGTCCACGGCCATAGATCCTCTTCACCCACACCGTAGTCCACCCTACCGGAGCCGCTCCACAAACACCCTACTCGACGGTTCTAGATCTCCTTACCGGACCCCGACAGCCAGCGCAGCGTCATCACCCTTGATGTTTCTAACCTGATTCCCACAGTCTCGAGAGATGCCAAGCACCCGCCACGGCCTAGGTACTTGTCACCTTTAAACCCGTCCAGCATCACCTGCCCGATGTACATCAAATATACTAACCGGTCGCTATTACCTGTTATGCAGCTGGCAAAAACTACAAGGACGATGTTTCTTCTAGATCTAACAGCTTGGCGAACCAAGATCCTGGACTGAGGCATTGCTATGATCTTGTAAGCGTGTCTCTCTCTCTTGTATTGTTCTGTGCCTGCCAGCGTGCTTTGCTAGGATTTTCGACCAGTAATCCCTTTGTGTAGACAATGATTTCTACTACTGGCTGCTAAATTAGATATGTAGATGTCATACATGATACTACCTCGTACCTCCGTTCCTAAATATAAGTCTTCCTAGAGATTCCACTATAGGCTACATACGGAGCAAAATGAGTGAATCTACACTCAAAAATGCATCTATATACATCTGTATGTGGTCCATACTGGAATCTCTATAAAGACATATATTTAGGAACAGGGGCAGTACATTACACAAAATCATAGGTGGCATGTAGGAATTCCAGTGCACTACATTAGGCTCCCTTAGAGTGCCTGCTAGTCCAGCATACAGAGTCATGGCTAATTTATGGTACGAACACAATCGTTAATTGGTGGTTTAAATATGCGCAAGGGATATGCAATGTAGTATCATGTAGAGATGTCTGAAATTAGCCGTGTCAACTTGCAGATAGGGTTACACAATCAAAAAGTACAAGATGTATGTGGCAATTTCATGGAACATCGTAAAAAAAGGAGAGGCAGCGGTGAGCCTATACAGTGTGCTATGGTATGTCACTCCTCCATTGCAATCATTGTGACATGTTATTTGTATGCCAGTTCTATTAGCCAAGTTTCTTAGGAACAGTTATTACGAGTTATCCTAAGAAAATAAGCACCTGTGAATATAAGCTCCATGTAATAAGCCAACCAGTTCTTTTCATTGTGTTTTCAGCTTATCTTTGGTATGATCAGTGGAAAGTCTAGATTGCATTATATTTTTTCATTTTGCTGCCCATGTGGAAATTAATTTGACTTGCAAACATCACAAATTGAACCCAGTGCGTAATTAATATGATAGGAAAATAGACCATCACTATTTGCTCAAAATGCAAATACAAAGATACCATCTACTTGGCACAATCTACTTTGGTCAATGTTTTCCATAGAGATCCCATTGCCTAATTTAAACGAAGAACGCATGACTCACATTTAAATGAAGAACAATTATTTATTGAAATTCGATGGTCCAAGTGGCTGGTTATTATCGTATAGCAGCACCACCTGAAAGCATCATATAGCAGCAGCAGCAGCTCATGGCAACTCATCATACAGCAGCAGCAGTCCGCAATTCATCATATACTGACAGCAGCTCATAGCAATTCATCATATAGCAGCAGCAGGAGCAGCTCATAGCAATTCATCATATAGCAGTAGCAGGAGCAGCTCATAGCAATTCATCATATAGCAGCAGCAGGAGGAGCTTGTAGCAACTCATCATATAGCAGCAGCAAGAGCAACTTGTAGCAACTCATCGTATAGCAGCAGCAGCTCATAGCAATTCATCATATAGCAGCAACAACAGCTCATAGCAACTCATTATACAGTAGCAGCAGCTCATAGCAATTCATCATATAGCAGCAGCAAGAGCAGCTCATAGTAATGCATCATATAGCAGCAGCAGAAGCAGCTCATAGCAATTCATCGTATAGTGGATCAGAATGAAAATTTGGCAAAAAATCAGAGGAGATCCTCACCTTGTTGGATGAGCTCATCCGTTAACAGCACCTCAAGGCCATGGCCTGGGAGGAGGGGAGGGGGAATAAGGTGCCTTCTGCCGCAGTGTGGCATCAGCCTTAGTTGTGCAGCGCCCGCCAGAGTAGTGCGTTGGATGAACCACAGTGGAGCAGCTGCTGGAGACCATGAGAATAAGGGGCGACGCCAAAGGGAGGAGAAGCCAGGGAGATTAGCCCCTACCCGCCGGCCAAGTAGCCTAGCTGGACATAGCATCGTCGAGGATAAGGCCAGATGGGACCAGTGGCGACGGCTCGATGGAGGAATCCTAGTGCTGCAGGCAGGGGATCGAGGTAGAGGGAAAGGGGAGAGGAGATGCAAGCGGGCAGGGCAATGAATGCTTGCGTGTTTGTTTTTACTTGAGGGTCAGGTGTGACACGGGCGTCAGCAGTTGCATTCTGAGTGTAATATAGGCAGACAACAGAGTCATTTCACTATTCCCCTTCCCTTTAATTTTTAGTGAGGTTCTACCTAAAACACCCCCCTCCAAAGTGAAATTAGTTAAGCCCAAGCCCATAACTCAAAAATGACTTCTTTACATCTTTTATGGCTTATTTTGACAATATGCCCTGAAAAGGCGGAATTGAACTGGCCCTTAACCTGCAATGCAATTGTGCGTGCAACGATGAATCACTCATGCCTGCTATCTGTACATTTAGGCATCATCATACATGGCATAACCTAATACATGTGCATTCCATTGTAGAATCTGGAATATGCAATGTTTATGTTAGTTCATACGTTGCTCATGATGTTTAAATGCCCCTTAAATCTGGTTAGTCAAGTGATGATCTTTAAGCCTCCTTCTTTGCTTCTTTTCTTGATATGTAAGATTTTCTCACACATCTGTTCAATTGCTTGTTTGCATCAGCCAGCCATACTAGGACTGTTTGCTTTGATTACTTGTTGTTCTTGACCTAACACTCTAACAGATCTTGTCAACGATTTAAACACTAAGGGCTGCTGTAGTGGGGGCTTGTCTAACTCATAGGTGACATGAAGGTTTGGCTGTACACTACAGTAGGCTCTCCAAGAGTACCTAGAGATCCAGTTCGAAGGTATGCCTAGTTTTTACATAGTGCAGACATATTAAATGCTCATTTCATTGTGTGCAAGTGCAAGAGATGCGGCATGTTTCATTATGTGGTGTTGTTTTGTTATAATCTCATCCTTTTGTGTTCACAGACTGGAAAGGATGCATATTTATCTTCCAAGGAGACGAGTAACTAGTTTGTGTCACCTTGCAGAGGGGGTGCAATGAAGATAAGATTGAGGATTTCCATGTACAAGATGTTAGGAAGGAGCCTTGCAAGAGAAGTAGGAGCCGCGCTGAGCCTCTTCAACCTGCTAAGGTAAGTCACTGTATGAAACTCAACAGTTCAATTCCTTGTTTGTTTCAGGCATAGTTAATTTTCTCTTTTAAATTGCTTTATTTGTCCTCAGTTAATGAGATGCCCAAATAATCATGCCTGATGTTCGGTACTTGTATCACTATTAGTTGACATAATTAAAGGCCTTACCATTTAATTACTCTGCCGAAGTGTGCTGAAGCTTTGAAGTCTATTAACCAATTATTATTGCATGAGGCTCACAATCTAGTTTATACTACGCTAATGATTGCATAGTTTTACCTGTTGTAGTATGTTTGTATGAAACCCTCTGCTATTCATTATGCTCCCTAAGACTTTAATTGAGGCACAGAATGGCCATCTGCTTGCTTACTTATACGCAACGTGTTGTCTAAATTTGTAACTTGTCTGTGTTTTCGATTGGGCCCCAACATCATGCTCCTCTGGTGAGCTAAGAGGGATTTCTGTATGCAGGCTGCACAGACTATCTTTTTTATAATTTTTAAAATATCACCTGCTTATGCTTCATGACGTGTAACATTTTTTTTGAAAGTGACGTGTAACATTATTGTTAGTCCTGTTTTGCCATGTAGTACAAAATAGTGTCTTGTTCGCTTCACTGTTGTAACTATATTTTTGCCCTAGTCATGTGTACTTACAGAAACATTTCAGGATGAAGTGACATCAACACAAAGATCTGCGAGGAGTGCGGCATGGCCGTTACCGAATGATTATGGATTGGAATTGGAATGTGCTGATGTTCTCGAGCATCAACTAGAGGTGGCAAGACAACGTGTACATGATTGTCAACGTATAATCAACAAGTTGAGAATGGACATGCAGGTATTAGATGCAGGAGTCAAAAAAATGAAACAAGACACTGAGGTAACCATGAAGGAATTGGAGATTTTGCAGACTGAAATTTGTGCTATCTGAATCCGGCCAATCCTATTTTCTGAAGAGATTATAGTTCAACTGGAGTTAAGTTGATGCGCGTCCATGATGTATGAGCTGTATTTGCCCAGTGTATGTAATTTGTTGTTTGTGTATGCTTTATTATCACCTGTGTCGAACCATAATGCCCAGTGGGTATAATCGGCTGTAATTTCTTTATTGTATAGTGTAGGATTATTCTACCTTTCTATGCCTTGATCTCTTTGTTGTAATAGTGTAGGCTTTTTAGAGGTGATAGTATTGAGTAGGATAATTATTTGAATATGCTATATCGTTCAAATGGGGGCCAATTCGCCCGACCATGGCCCTTCACGGGCCGTCGGATCCATGGGCCTTCTACATCTCGTAGGATCCATGGGCCTTCTACGTCTCGTAGGATCCATGGGCCTTCTACGTCTCGTAGGATCCATGGGCCGCCAGCTCATTTATGGGTCTTGTACGGGCCTTTAATGGGCTGTAGACGAGCCTTTAATGGAAATCGTACGTTTTATGGGCTGACCATAACGGGCCGTTAATAGGCCATATTTGGTGATGCTATGAAAATGGCCCAACAGACTAATGGTCCACAAACGGGCCAACTGTAACGACGGGCTGAATTTGGCCCACAAGCAGAAAATGACAGTAACGGGCCGTAAGTAACCGAATGTTACAAATGAGCCCAAGAATAAATGGGCCCTCAGAAGGCCGAAAGTTAACTTGGGCTTGGAATGGCCCAACGGAATAACGGGCCGTTAATGGGTATAAAGTGATACACTGTTCATTGTGGGCCAGTTTCACCACGTGCCGTTAATGGGTGTAAAGTAATACACTGTTCATTACAGGCCAGTTTCAGCACGGGCCGCTAATGGGCTAAGAGTTACAAAGGGCCTCATATGGGCCGAAAGACGTCATGGGCTATACATGGGCCAGAAGTGAAAACGGGCTGGAATCATATTGGATGGCCCAGATGACGCTACTGGGCCTAATTCGGATAGGGCGTAACGGGTCTTGGGTTAGCGGGCTGTAAATGGGCTATATGCGAACAGGCCGTTAACAGGCTTTCCATGGGCCTGCCTACCAGCTTTTGACCAAGTCAAACGGGCCAGCCTTTTCACAGGAATGGGCCACAGTTGGGTCGTGCCACGTGTCGATGTATCATAGGCGCCTTCTATCCAGTGAGTGGATGACATCTGTCCCAACGATGAGCCGACACGTGTTTCCTCTAGCCAATGATGATTTTACACGTGGAAAATCCCCATTGGTCGGGGCTGTTAACGGGTTATCGGATCCAAAACCCGACCCGATAGCTTAACGGCGTTCCGTTACGGTGGATGCCACGTGTCGGTCACCCTTGACGAAAGCACTTCTATGACGCGCGATTTATTGTCATGGAAGTGGACACTTCCGTGATGATAATTTTTGTAATGTCATGGAACACTTCTACGACAGCACGGGTATGACTATCTTGATTCTGTCATAAATTTGTCATGGATGTACATGCATGACAAAAAAAGCGACCTACTATGACAAACATGTATCATCACGGAAGTGTATTTTTTTTAGTGATGGCGGAAGGAGCTCATCAACCTTCCGAACTGGACGCCTCCGCCTCCTCCTCCTCCTCCGGCGAGTCAGGGCACTCCGCCTCCTCCACCGCCTCCTCCTTTGGTGAGTGACGATCAGGGCACTCGGGCTCCTTCTCCGGCGCGTGGCGGCACTCCGCCTCCTTCTCCGCCTGCGCCGGCGCGCCCGAGCAGCCAGCCTCCTCCTTCTCCGCCTCGTCAGCAAGGGCGGAAGAGACCTGACGCCGCTCCGTCTGCTCCGGCGCGTCGTAGTCCTTCTCCTCCGCCTCGTAAGCAAGGAAAGAAGATAGCCGCTCCGTATGCTCTGCCGGCGTCTAGCAGTACAGCCAGAGGCGGGAGGAAATATAGATTCGGTCCTTCTCTGAAGACTCCAGAGAAGTTACCATACGAGAGGACCCCGGAGGAGAACGCAAAGATCGCATGAACCGAAGTGAAGGACTGGTTTCAAGGGTTGAAAGCAAAGAAACATCCACCTCCGGAGGAGAAGGTAGATCCGGTGAAAGCGAAGCGCACTTTGGCTGCCCTGAGAAAACCACCAAAGTCTTCGCCGAAAGGCAACTATGAGCGCATTATTGGAAAGACATTTGTCGAAGAGGAGCGGTCGGGAAGTACTGTCAGTGATCAAAGGATAAAAGAATGACGAGCTAGGAAACAAATTGCCCAGCTCGGCGAACAAGCGAAGCAATCGTGCCCCCCGCTCAAGGTGCCTAGCGACATCGTCGCTAATGATCCGAGGATGGTGCCCGGTTATAGCAATCTTGGAGATTACCTACCCGACGATGTACATTATGATTTCTTGGAGGTGGAGGCGGTACACAGATTCGAGTACGGGAAGCCTCTCGTCAATGATGAAAGATCTCTAACAACGATGATGTGAAGATTGCATGATTGGTACATGAAAACCTGCAGAGAGTCTGGGGGCAGGAATACTTTGACGCTGAGAGTTAGAGAGGAGCATGACCTTGTTGGAATTGAACTGTTGAATTATCCATTTGAGGAGTTCTTCCAGTTTTTCAATCAAAGGGCCCTCGATAATGCAATGGTCACCTGTTACTGTCTGTAAGTACTACTATTTCTGTCATTAAGTCTCTCTATATAGGTCGGCTCTTTCATTGCATGTATTTATAATTATCCTCACTATATTATGCAGATTGAAGATCGTCGAATTGAAGAAAAGACAAGTCGGTGATATTGGGTTCATTAACACAAATCTCATAGATGCAACTGAGGTTAAATTTCATGCCGAAGATACCGAGGCCAACTTGCTACGATCGTTGGTAATAAATGAAAACAAAGATATAATACTCTTTCCTTACAACTTCAAGTGAGTGTTACTGTCTTGTGCATATTCGGTTTCCCTTATATATTAGTCCAGGTTATAGTAATGTAATTGATGAGTTATGCATGCGTGTGTAGTTTTCACTATATTCTCCTAGAGATTAAGCTTGATCAGGGACTAGTAACCATCTTAGACTCGAGAAGAAAAGATCCCCAGGAGTATGCGGACATGACTGAAATCCTCGAGAAGTAAGTTAAATCGATCATTATCCACCATATCAGCAAATTTGTTCATTTCCTGATATCAAGTAATTGTTTTCTTTTGTCTGGCAGGGTTTGGAGCAAATTCACCAGAAAAGCTCCGGGACTTCCGAAGAAGCTGCAATTTAGATACCCGAAAGTAAGTACTATAGTAGCATGTTCCGCGTGTCTCCTAGTGATTCAAGCGCTAGTTTCATCAATACCATTTGGCATGCTTGTTTATCAGTTTGATTGACCTCTATTTCTTGTAAAGTGGTTGTGGCAGGATCAAGGGAATGATTTCTGTGGATACTAAGTTTGTGAGTCCATCCGATACACGACCTGTGAATGGGTGTACTCTGACAAACACTATGAAGTGCGTAAGCAATAATATTCACAATTTTATTTTATTACCATCATTTGTGTTGAGTTTCATTTATTCATATATATATGTATTGACCCCCTTCTTCAAATTAGATCTTTCGGATGCGGGATGAACTCCTACCACCAGATCGTATGCGAGCAATTCAAGAGGAATTGGTGGCATTCTTCCTTGACCATGTGATCGCTGAATACGGAGAATACTATGTGGATCCTGTGTTCATATATAATTAGGAAATTATATTGTAAGAGATAATTATTGTATATACGTAGCCGGTAGTGTCGGATAGATATACGAGAACTTGTTTTTCAACCAATCTCTCGGAGAAGGAGAGGTGGTCGATATCACTTCTCTCTATATGCATATATGTTCATGACGATCTTCTGTTTCCTTTGTTTGCTTACTAGCTAGCTAGCGTGTCTAGTCCTCTCTATACGTATGTTTAGTACGTAGCGTCGACCAAGCACGGACATAAGAAAGGACACTTCTCTCTATTAATTAGCTATAGCTATAACACAATATATGAAACACCTAAATTAACCCCCCAAAACCCCCAACCGCCCCCCCTTCAAAAAAAAAACCACAACCCCTGAAATGCTGACGCGTGGATGCCTATTGGTCCCGGTTGGTGCCACCAACCGGGACCAAAGGCCCTCCTGCCTGGGCTCGGTGCACCGGCCACGTGGAGGCCCATCTGTCCCGGTTCTGGACTGAACCGGGACTAAAGGGCTAGGGCATTAGTAACGACCCTTTAGTCCCGGTTCAGAAACCGGGACAAAAGGCCCTTACCAACCGGGACTAATGGTGGTTTATCTACTAGTGATAGCATGTGCTAAAAAGTTGAGAGGGTTAGGGCATGGACAACACATAAAACCATTCTGCTTGTTTGCCGAGCCACTTCGAGAAAGTTATACAGGCCCTTAATGTACTCGGAGGTGTGTCTGTCACCGTACATCCATTGTCGGTTCATCTGTGTGCATTATATATAATTATGTGTGTCAAAAACCATTACAGATTCAAATGGATAGATAAGTGACCAAATTAATAGAAGTTCATCATCACATTAAAACCAAAGTACATACATAGTTCAAATTGAACAACATATAGATCTCGAGAGCATCTAGTTAAACCATATATTGAAACTATGTAAAACCTTTGAATGCAACAACAAATGCGATCATAATCACAACCAAGATAACAATTGATCCAACGACATAATGATACCAAGCCTCGGTATGAATGGCATATTTTCTCATCTTTCTAACTTCAACCGCGTTGCATCCATCTTGATCTTGTGATCATCGACGACATCCGCAACATGCAACTCCAATATCATCTTCTCCTCCTAGATAAATAAAATATATGTCGCGATGGTCGGCATAATTGTCATAAACAATAAAT
Source organism: Triticum urartu (assembly GCF_003073215.2). Lineage (NCBI taxonomy): Eukaryota > Viridiplantae > Streptophyta > Magnoliopsida > Poales > Poaceae > Triticum > Triticum urartu. The sequence continues at coordinate 596,030,746 of NC_053025.1, forward strand.
GAACCAAATAGTTGTAAAAGGATAATATATACCGCATCCGAATCATAGACAGGACGAGGGCCGACGGGGGCGGATACCAAAACCATCGCACTATATAATAACAAGTAATAATAAAAGTAAGAAAATTAGACAAATATCTATCTAAAGTAAGAATTTTTTTCAGAAAGAAGATGAGAACAAGAGGCTCACCACGGTGGTGCCGGCGACGAGATCGGCACGGGTGATCGACGGCGTTGAAGACAGGGACGGGACGTGACGGACCGCTAAACCTAGACAAATCTTGGGGAAAATGGAGCTCGGAGGTCGAGTTTCGAGAGGAGAAAGCTTAACTAGTGTGGCTCGGACATTTCATCGAACACCTCATGTGCATAGGAGGTGAGCTAGAGCACCACAAAGCTCTCCCCTCGCCGGCCAGAAAAAACAGAGCAGTGTGGAGTGCTCTGCTCGCCGGCGAGGGGGTATATATAGCCACCTCATTGGTCCTGGTTTGTGGCTGGAACCGGGACGAAAGGCTACCCTTCTGTCCCGGTTCTAGGCACGAATCAGGATCAATGGCTGTGGGCCAGGAGCGAGGACCATTTGTCCCGGTTCGTGCCTAGAACCGGGACAAATGGGTCCAGACGAACCAGGATAAATGCCCCACGAGGCCCGGCCAGCCCCCTGGGTGCACGAACCGGGACATATGCCCCCCATGGGTCCCGGTTCCTAACAGAACCAGGACTAATGGGATGTCCAGGCCCCAACCAAAGCCCTGTTTTCTACTACTGTCAGCTGGCCGGTGTGGCCCAGGTAAGCTCTGCCCACCCTTCTTTTCTCCAGAAACAGGAAAACGGACGAAAGAAAAAAAGAGGAGAGAGAAGAAAATGTTAGAGAAGCAATTTGGGAACGGGATTAATTTTCTTGAGCTCACCAAAGTGGGCTTGATCTACAAAACTTGCAAAGAGACGTGTCGAAGGGTTTGAATGCAACCTCATTTGAATTACATTCAAAAGAGTTTTAAATAAGAAGTGAGTGTTTGGAAGGTCCCAAAAATGTTCAGATTTTTGGTGGAGCTTGGATGTGAGACAAAAGAATTATCGACAAAGTTTGGAGGTAGACTCGCAGCAGAAAAGAATTGGGATTATTTTGCAGGTGTGTTACGCTTAATTCCAAAATTAATGAAATATTTTTAATATAGCTCCCTTGAATATGTTTTAAAGAGAAATCACCATGTGCATTTCCCTCAATTTAAATGGATTAGAGATCCATGCAATTTATTCATGAGAAAACATTTAAGTTGGTAACGATGACATGATACAATGCAAATGATGCAATGATGAATGTAACAAACAAAACAAATCATCCGACGAAACTCGGAATACACGAAAGGCATCTGAAGCGTCGGTCTTAGGTCGTTACGACGTGTGTGTGGATCAGTCGGGGGAAATGAAGAGTTTCCCTATTTTGACACGCTGCAAAGGGAGGAGCCCGATGGACGTCCGATACCTAGTTTAAGTTCTTATATCTTCCACGAATCAGATTCCTATGGGAATCCTCCAACATAGCTCCAGAACATCCATAAGCTGACGGCTACCAAGACATTCGTGGACAATGACAACGGATGCTATAGGAAGACGTCGATGATCTCGCGCTCGAGGACGACTAAACGCTGACAGACGAGGGCTCCAACCTTGCCTTCGAGGATGACGAAGACGACCGACAACAATCGGTCACACGCTGTCCGTCTCCAGTACTGTTTCATGCTGTAGCGATGCAGGGTATTTGTCAGGCAGACCTCGACGCCTCTATCTCCGGCGATCACCGGAGTTCTACTAGAGTGGGTGCGAGAGAGGGAGAGAGGCTTGTTTTGCGCTGCGAACTTACTGCAGCTTTTCTGCTTTCTTCGCTTTATTTAGAGTTTGCTAGCCAATTACAACGGAAACGCGGAGCTAGTGCGAGTAGTGGATGCCGCCATCCCAGCGCACCTCGCGCTTCGCCCACCATGGCGCCTTGACCGTGCTTTCATGCCATCCCACGATCGGGTCAGGGCGCCGCTAAAAACTCTAACAGAAACCGAGTCGCAGCTCGGGCTTTATCTGACGAAACTGAAACTACTGACGAAACTGAAACCTATCGACACCTAAAACCCTAAACCTGAACTTTGAAGTTTACCCAACAATCACCTCCTAAACTGATCGTTCAGGGTGTTGCCTCGATCATGCCGATGCTTGAGCGTAGCTGTTGCAGTCGAACACGACCAAGGGGCTTGGTGAGCATGTCTGCAAGTTGAAACTCTGTTGCCACATACTCAAGTTCGATCTTCTTCGTCTCCACACAATCCCTGATGAAATGATACCTGAGCTCGATGTGCTTTGATCTGTCGTGCATCACAGGATTCTTTGCCAGAGAGATTGCGGATTTGTTGTCGACCTTGAGTCTCACTGTCTTCTCTTTCTTCTCTCTGAACTCGCCGAGCAGGCGTGCGAGCCAGATTCCCTGACAGGCTGTTGTGGTTGCTGCGACATACTCCGATTCGCAGCTCGAGAGTGCCACAATCTTCTGCTTCTACGACTGCCAGGTTATCACCCCTCCGCCGAGCAAGAACAGGGTCCCGGAGGTGCTTTTGCGCGTGTCCACATCGCCGCCAAGGTCACTGTCGCTGTAACCAGTAAGCTCAGGCTGACCGTCTCCTCTGCCATACTTGTAGCCCAGATGCAGAGTGTCGGCGATGTACCTCAAGATGTGCTTGACAGTGGTGCGGTGCTCTTCAGTTGGCGCCTCCATGAAGCGCGAAACGTACCCGACCAAAAAGGTCAGGTCAGGGCGCGTGTGCACCAGGTAACGCAGGCTGCCGACGACACTGCGGTACTCCGTCGCATCCACCAGTGGCGCCGTGCTCTCCTTTGACAACTTGAAGCGAGGCTCCATGGAGATGTGACAAGGTTTGCAGCTAGCCATGCCACTCTTCTCCAGAAGTTTGCGTGCGTACGTGCTCTGTGAGATGACGATCGATGCCATCCTCTGTCTGCTTCACTTCAATTCCAAGGTAGAAGCTTAGCAAACCTAGATCAGACATCTTGAACAGCTTCTGCATCTCTCCTTTGAACTTGGTGATCTCTTCTGTGTCGGATCCGGTGACCACCAGGTCATCCACGTACACGCCCACGATGAGACGTGTGGTCGCTGTGCCCCGTGCGTACACAGCGTGCTCTGACGGACAGCGCGTGAACCCCAGCTTGCTCAGGCACGTGTCTAGCTTGGTGTTCCACGCTCTGGGAGCCTGCTTCAGTCCGTACAAGGCCTTGTTCAGTCGCAAGACAAGATGCTCCTTGCCGGCGACGACGAACCCCGGTGGCTGCTGCACATACACTTCCTCCTGTAGCTCGCCGTTCAGGAACGCTGACTTGACGTCCATGTGGTGAACGGCCCAGCCCGCGTCTGCCGTGAGTGCCAGCAGCATCCGTACTGACTCGAGGCGCGCCACTGGTGTGAACACCTCGTCGTAGTCGATGCCGTGTTGCTGTACATAGCCCTTCGCCATGAGCCGAGATTTGTGCTTGAGTACCTCCCCGTGCGCGTCCTTCTTGACCTTGTAGACCCACTTCAAGCCAATGGCACGGTGTCCTGGAGGGAGGGAAGTGAGCTGCCATGTGTCATTGTCCATGATCGAGTTCAACTCTTCAATCATGGCGCCTCGCCAACTTGCTTCTTTTTCTGCTTCAGTGAACGAGCTTGGCTCCTCAGCGGCCAGCAGATGTAGCTCTTCGTCTGGATCATCCGCCGGGCCAAAATCCAGCACGTTTTGCAAGGTGTGGAAATGGTGCTCGCGCTCTATGTCATCTGCCGCGTCGTGCACATTGTCGCTGAATGACGTCGGTGGCGACACCAGCTCCACCCCTCCTGGACTGACAGAGGTTGGAGTTGTCGGCTCTGGAGTTGACGAAGCTGCAGTTGATGGCGCTGGGGACGCTGGTGGTGTGATCGAAGACGGGGTGGCTGCACCCTCCCCATCTGTCGCCCCTGGGGTTGTGCACACCAGGTGTTCGACCACAAATGTGTCGGCGCCGCTGAACGTGTTCGCGGCACTTTCCTGTCTTGTCCAGTCCCTGCGTGCCCCTTCGTCGAACACGGCGTCGCGCGTGATGTGCACGCGCCCAGTTGTTGGGTCATAGGCCCTGTAGCCCTTGGTGTCGTGCTTGTAGCCAACGAAGATCATCGGCCGACTGCGATCGTCGAGTTTCTTCAGTCCAGGGTGCGTGTCCTTCACATGCACTACACACCCAAAGGTGCGCAGGTAATGCACGTTCGGCTTGCGTCCGTGCCATGCCTCAAATGGCGTCACACCGTCCAGGCTCTTGGTGGGCGCACGGTTCAGCAGGAACACCGCCGTCGTGACCGCTTCGCCCCAGAACTCGCCGGGGACGCCCTTGGCCTTCAGGAGACTCCGGGCCATGCCCACCACTGTCCCGTTTCGGCGCTCCACCACACCGTTCTGCTGCGGTGAATACGGGGCGGTGAGGTGGCGGCTGACACCCAGCTCGGCGCAGTACGCCGTGAACGAGCCGGACGTGAACTCTCCGCCGCGGTCCGTCCGCAGCGTCCGCAGTTTGCGCCCTGATTCAGACTCTGCGAGGGCTTGCACGCGCTTGATTGCTCCTGCGGCCTAGTCCTTGGTTGCGAGCAGTACGAGCCACATGAACCTAGTGGCGTCGTCCACCAGCAGGAGGAAGTACTTCTTCCCGCTCGGGGTCGTCGGCGTGATCGGCCCGCAGAGATCGTCGTGCACGAGCTCCAGCCGCTCCTGCGCACGGTGCTTGGCCTGTTGTGCGAACGGGGAGCGCCGCTGCTTGCCCGCCAGGCATGCGTCGCAGAGCTGATCCACATGTTCAACCACGGGCAGGCCATGCACCATGTCCTGGCGCGCTAGCTTGCGCAGAGGGTCAAAGTTGAGATGCCCGTAGCGCGCGTGCCAGGTCCACGCCGTGTCGCCGCCGCTCTGCGCTGCAAGACACACAGGCTGCGCAATTCGTAGCGCAACTGAGTACAGACGATTTGGCGCTCTCTGTACCTTCGCGAGGAGACGACGCTCCCGGTCGCGCACGCGCAGGACGCCATCCTGGATCAGCACCTGGCAGCCACTCTCGTCGAGCTGGCCCAGGCTGATTATGTGCGAGCGCAGGCGCGGGATGTAGTACACCCCAGTGATCGCGCGGTGCTCGCCGGTCTTGCACGCCAGCAGGATGGTCCCCCGACCGCAGATGTTGACGACCAAGCCATCACCAAACTTTACGGTGCCGGTGACAGCTGTGTCGAGCTCGGCGAAGGCGGCGCGATCACCGGTCATGTGGTTGGACGTGCCCGTGTCCAAGTACCACACGCCGCTTCCGGCCCCGCCGCTCCCCTCATGCCCAAGGTGAGCCTGAACCGCGTCCTCGACGATGTGGACCGGCGCGGCGTTCGTGCTGACGGAGTTGTGGTCGGAGAGCCCGCAAGTTTGGGCCATCAGTAGGCTGTGCTCCTCGTCCTCACCACTGCTCTGGACAAGATTCGCCTGCTCCTTGAGGCGGGCCTTGCACTCGCGCGCCCAGTGCCCCACCAGCTTGCAGTAGCGGCAGGTGTCCTTGGACTTGCCCCCGCTGTTGGTGCCACGGCCGCCGTTCTGGCCACGACCGCCGCGTCCGCGGCCGCGTCCTTTGCCGTGCCCACGCCCACGGCCGTTGCTGCCGGACGAGCCGTCCCCTTCACGCAGCTTCAGGCGCGCGAACCACTCCTCCTCCGTGAGGAGCAGTTTGCCACCACCGCCATCACCCCTGGAGGGAGTGCCGTCTAGAGCGTACCTCTCCTCGGCGGCCTTCAGCCGCCCGATGAGCTCCTCGAGCGCCAGAGTGTTGAGGTCGACCAGCGTCTCGATCGCACACGCCATCTGCGAGTAGGCCTTGGGAACGACCGAGAGGAACTTGCGGACGACGGCGGGCTCGCCGATCTTGTCACCAAGGAGCTCAAGCTAAGTTACCAGAGAAGATAGACACATACCGAAATCGTCGATGCTCTCGCCGTCGTTGAACTTGATCGCCTCGTACTGGCGGCGCAGGGTCGTCGCCTTGGCCTCTCGAACGCGCGCCATGCCCAGGCGCATTGTCTTGATCGTGCCCCAGGCGTCCTTCGCCGTGGGCTTGACGGCGAGCGTGGACGTCATCTCCGGCGGCACCGATCGTAGCAGGCACTCCATTGACGTGCGATCTGTGTCTCGCTCCGGAGTCCCGTCGTTGACGGCGACCCAGAGTTGGCGCGTCTCCAGCATCACTTGCATCAGGAGGGCCCAGTCCGCGTAGTTCGTACGCGTCAGCATGGGCTAGGCCCCGCCGGTGTCGCGGACGACGCGCTGATGCACGACCATGGCGCCGCCGCCGCCGCTATTCCCTGAATCCACCACAGTCTTCCCTGGGCTGTCAGGTCCTGCCATCTCCACAGGTGATTGAGCAACGGGGCTTTGATACCAAATGTCAGGCAGACCTCGACGCCTCTGTCTCCGGTGATCACCGGAGTTCTACTAGAGTGGGTGCGAGAGAGGGAGAGAGGCTTGTTTTGTGCTGCGAACTTACTGCAGCTTTTCTGCTTTCTTCGCTTTATTCAGAGTTTGCTAGCCAATTACAACGGAAACGCGGAGCTAGTGCGAGTAGTGGACGCCGCCATCCCAGCGCCCCTCGCGCTTCGCCCGCCATGGCGCCTTGACCGTGCTTTCGTGCCATCCCACGATCGGGTCAGGGCGCCGCTAAAAACTCTAACAGAAACCGAGTCGCAGCTCGGGCTTTATCTGACGAAACTGAAACCCATCGACACCTAAAACCCTAAACCTGAACTTTGAAGTTTACCCAACAGTATTTAGCTAGTTTTTTGCTAAAGTCCGACCCACCTTTAAAAACCGGATGAAACCTTGGTTCTGATTTTTCCGGTTGGACCGCCGGTCCAGTCCGGATTTTAAAACTATATAGGATGCGGATGCGTGGTTCAGTCGGGCAAAATAAAGAGTTTCACATTTGGACACGCTGCAAAGGGAGGAGTCCGAAGGACGTCCGGTACCTAGTTCAAGTTCTTATCTTCCACGAAACAGATTCGTATGGGAATCCTCCAACATAGCGATTCGTCTTGTTATTGTAACGATTAGTTTAGAATTTGGCTACACCATCATATATACAGAGGCGAGTATATATGCATGGTAGACCGATTTGCATATTGGCCCCCGAAACTCACGAGCGGGCGCCGATTCCGTGGTCGCTTTAGACGATTTTGCTTACAAAACCAGCCGCTTGGAAGATCTGATCGGCGATAGCTAAGCGCAAGATGCATGCCACCATCTCAGGAAAACAAAGATGCATATCTCCCCCGCTGCCGCCGGCAACCCGGAGCCCTAGGGTTTGCTGGGAAACGATGCAAGGAGATTTGGTTCGGCTGGTCGCGTCGCGCTTGCTGGCCGGCGATTTACTGGATTGCGTCCGTTTCCGTGCTGTCTGTGTGCAATGGCGATCAGAGACTCTCTGCCCGCGTGGCCGTGGCGTCGTTGATCCACGTTTCCACCCTCGCCGCTGGACGATGTTCCCCGAGGGCCGTGGCCTTTATCCTGGACACCCCGGGCTGGGTGACTATGTCCGCTTCTTCAACCTAGACTCAGGTGTCTTTGTCCGTGTCCGCCTCCCGCTGTTTACCAACCATTGTATTCTTGATTCGGTCTACGGCCTACTCCTCCTCCAGAGGGATGAAGACACAGCCGTCCGTCTCCTCCACCCTTTCACCGGTGACATCGTTGAGCTTCCACGGCTCACCACCCTGGTCTCGCAGAAGCCCGAGGGAGGAGCTTGGCCCCTCGAGATCAAGACGATGAGATACATCTCTACTAGTGCTTCCTTTGTTGCAGGAGCTGTCACTGTTTTGATTACCTTCAATTTGTATTTTTGTGGGGCTGTTGCTACCTCTCTAGATACGCAATGGACGATGCTAAGTTGGACATGCCCAGGGTCATATATCAATGGACCTCTGCCATTACACGGAAAGATATACGATGTTCCGGCCTTCTTCGATGATACGAATGGTGCACCTCGGATTTTTGAGATGGACGTATGCCACTATCAAGACCCACCAAAGTTGATCTTCACAGGCCCGATAGAGAAACCCCTACAGGCTTGCCACCTGGTAGAGTATGGCTCGGAGATCTTAGTGGTTGCACACGACGATGATCAACTATCCCATATGACGGTTTATAGGCTCGCTGACCTTGTCTTGGGAAAGTTCATTCCGATGACAGACATCGGAGAAAACGCTATCTTCATGGGACCAAGGAGTATCTGTGTTTCTTCCAGGGCATTTCCTATGGTGAAGGCTAATACTATCGTGTATTTCCGTCCACAAAAGCACCGTTTTGCGCAATACAACATCGGTCGTCGCACCTGGTCATTAGCTATGGATCAGTGTAGCATAAATGGCCGAACACAAGGCCCTCGTAGCATTGTATGTCATATCTTGACATGCTGCTCTCACCAGCATTGGTACGTACTAATCGTGCATAATAGTAAACACATTGCTATACTTTATACTACTTTTTTTTTAGAAAAAGAGAATGACCCCCGGCCTCTGCATCTGGGCGAATACTTTATACTACTTGGTTAACTATCATCGTCATTTCTTGTCTGAGCTTGTAGGAACAAAGGAGAAGATTACACATATACGTTAACAGGAGGTCCATCACCCGAGTGGAAAGTGAAGGAAGAGTTTCGAGCTGGCGTAATGGTATTGTCAGTCTTACCCTTCTTTTTTGTTTAACATAGATGCCCACATAAACACACATATGCTCACCCTTATGAATGCACGCACACACCCTATCCCTAAAGAGCACTTTCAAGATACTGAACCGACATAACATGTTGTGACCGACAGTCAATATACACCAGTAGGACGTGTACTGTTACAGTAACAGTACAACATTTTTAATTTGGATTTAACATTTTCTGCTTATTTTGAATCGTACACAACCAAATTAACCTTAAGCATGTCAAAGGATAGTACGGCTCTATAATTTATCGATGCTTTTAATTAAAAAAGTTGCAGAATACTATTGCAGTAGCTGGCTTTCTCTATGATGACGTGTGTTCTGCTTTCCTATGGTTATTGATCATACGCTCGTCGCTGGTATTATTCCCATGACATCTTATTTATGCTTATTATGTCTTCATATTTTCTGCCCAGGCCTAAGTAACATACTTGTACCCAAAGCTAGTGATGAACGACATTCATCCATGCAATTCGAAGAAGAGAGGAGTTTTTGTTGATAAAGGAAGTATGTTACTGGAATATACTCCCTTCGTCCGAAAATACTTGTCATCAAAATAGATAAAAAGAGACGTATCTAGAACTAAAATACATCTAGATACATCCCCTTTTATTCATTTTGATGACAAGTATTTTTGGACGGAGGGAGTACAAAGAAGAGAGAGAAGTTTTACGGATTCTCAGCGGCGAGATTGCTCTGGGGTGAGATCCATCAGGCGGCAAGCAATTTGAGGCGGCCATGGAGAGCATAGCGACAACAACTTAATTTTGTTACATATTTTATGAGATATGATCTACCGTGTAAGATGGAATGTTCGATGGTTACTTCACTTTTGTTATCTGTCAAAGATATTTGGAGGAGAATTGGTGTCAGAGTCCCTAAAGATGGGAGTTGTTAACTTGTTATATTTTTATTTGTACTATTTGAAACTTCTACTCCCTCCTTTCCAGTTTATAGGGCTCAATTCAAAAATCTCACCAAACAAGATAGATGGTGAGTGGTGGAATACTTTTTTGTAATTTGCAAAAGCATCCAATTAATGCTCTTGTTTTCCTTAAAATTTTATGTTTACCAATGTATTACTTACAATGCATGCATGCATAAAGTATATGCATTGGTCAATTTTCTCTTAATACTTGCATGCAATTATTTAATGCACCTTAGAATCTAAACTTGTGATGGGGAACAACTAAATTGAGTCTTATAGAATAAAAAAAAACTAAGATTTTAAGATAAGCCCTATAAACTGGAAAGGAGGGAGTACATCAGTTTGTCTAGGAACAAGCCTTGTGGCAGCTTTGTTGGTTGAGCTGATCTAGCAACATTACTGTTGTTAAAAATATGTGAGATGGAACAGGTTTGCATTGGATCCAAGCCATACACCATTCCTTTCTGTGTGGCTCCAAGTGTACGCACATTATGAGAGGCACACTTGAGTTCCATTGTCCGAAATCTGGACGGTCATGGCAGTATTTTTCTCACCAAACCCCTTTGGTTCAGAGTCCAAAATCTTGATGGCTATTTTTATAAACACAAGTGTTTTACAACAAAACTGTGCCAACTTTTTCATTGTCCAGATACAAATCGCTTGTCCAAATCAAAGACCTGCATTTGGTCATGAGCAAATGGTTCTCCGGCGAGATATTTGATGGTTCATAACTTACAAGATCTGCATCTAGACCCTAGGATCTAAATCATAGCCCCCAGAGCGCTCCTCTCCATACCTGGTATACCGCGGATGATTCTCTCGGTTCCGAATGTCTCCAGACCGGGCTTCTCGGTTTCCCTGTTCGTTCTACAATAAAACATGGTGTCATAAACATAGCAAGCTTCCCGTGACACCTAATTATCCCAAGGTTTTAGTCTTCCAGGCTGAATGATGCAAAATTTTATAATGTTGATCAAATTTAAAATGTTCCTGGGTGTGGTAGATCCTGTTAGCTCCAGGCCCGACTCTTACGTCGCACGTTGCTCTCAACGAGTGCTTTTCGACGGAAACCCTATGGAAGCATGCACACACAACCTATCTTTATGAACACCTTCATGAGGCAGAGCCGGCACATCATTTTTTAAATTGACAAAGTCACGATAGACGCCTTCTTAGTTGACGGAAACGCTTCCTCTCACCGAATGCACATCACCGGAATTCAGGAAAATACGATCATCAATGTCAAGTCTAAGACCTGAACTCTGATGGACTAGGGATACCACTATCCTCCTAACTATCTAATCATAGGTTCGTTCACATCCTATGTTTTGTTTCTTTGATCTGATGTTACATGGGGAACCACGTACACGCATAAATAGTACTATCTATCCTACCTATACACAGCCGACTCGGCAAGGGCTACAATTCCGTACTGGACTCTAATACCTACTCGTGATTAACTCCAACAATCAACCTCCTAAGCATGATGTCCTCACTTTATAGTTTGAACGTCAGTCCTTCCACTGATAGGAAATCCCTATATCCCTATAGGTAACCACTTAGTAGTGGGGCCACCAATTAGTGTATAGTGTTTTTTGCACTGGTGTTTATTTGACGTGCGCTACTGCTACTTAGTAGTAGCACATGTGCAAACTCTGCGCTACAGGTGAACCATAGTAGTAGCGCAGGTACAGTAGACACGCGGTACTACTATGTGGACCCCACTGTCACCCCCACCCCCTCCCCCCTCGGACAGGCAGTAATAGTACGCGGGGTGTAAGACTGGCGCTACTACTAGCTATAGCGCAGGTAGAACACCCCGCGCTACTACTATGGATGAACGAGGCCAGTTAGTGGGCTCCAATTAGTAGTAGCCCTTCGTAAATTACTCCCCTCACTCCGTTCTGCCTTTCAGTCACGATAGACTGCTTCTTCCACACCCCAACCCCTTGGGTTCTTGGTGACCTAGGGTTTCGGTGGTGGTTGATGTGGTGCTCCGGTGATCCCCTGGTTGTTGTGGGGTGGACAAGGTGTCTCCATTTGATCACCGTTGGCGCAGTGATGCTCCTGGGTGGTGTCTTCGTGCGATGGTGCCCTTGGAGCAGTGTCACCGTGCCCGGCACTTGCTCTGGTCGCCGTGGGTGCTCCTGCGAACTCCTGGCCCTCTCTTGGATGTGATGGTGCACTTGCTCTCGTGAGCGGGCTCCTGGGTGGTGGGCTCATCAGCGGTGCGGGAACTGCTCGTGGGCGTTGCAGGAGCTGCTCCTGGAGATGGCTGGCTACGATGGCTGGCCATGGCAACGCTGGCGATGGGAGGGGAAGGAAGGAAGGAGACGGGGGATTTATTTTTAGAGCTTTGAAAGTATAAGGGCATTTTTGAAAGAAAAGGGATCTTTCCCTCGATTTCATTAACGAAACCAATAGTCATGACATACAACCAAAACACATCAACACTGCCTAAGTTTTTGGCATCACAGACAAGCGGGAGGCAACAACAGCCCCCAAGAAACAAGTACTCACTCCTCGCACCCGTGAAATACAAGTGGAGAGGTGGACAGAGGGAGTAGTACAAAACTACAGATAGGACGCGGCTGCGTGGTTCACTCAGGAAAATTAAGAGTTTCGCCATTTTGACGCGCTGCAAAGGAAGAAGTCCAACGGACGTCCGATACCTAGTTGAGGTTCTTATCTTCCACAAATCAGATTCGTATGGGAATCCTCTAACATAACGACTAGTTTTGTTATTGTAACGATTAGTAGTAGTTTGGAATTTGGCTAAACAAATATATATATATATATACATACATAAACACTATTCTGATCACGGGATCAGAATAATATTCTGATCACAACCTGAACTTCCCATATAACGCGCCTGAACTTCCCTGTGTACGAACCCGACCTTCGGGCTATCTTCGCAACCGTGGCTTCCCCCGCGAATTATTCCGGTCGGTAGTGTTGTCTGGGATGTGACTGTAATCCAGATACTCATAACTGCATCTAAATGCTCGTTTTGATTCGTAATTTTGCATTTTGGCGGATTCACTCTCAGGGCGGCTGAACTTGTGTCTGTTTATAAGTTTAATGCATTCACTGGATGTTCTAGAACCTCCAACATGATAGTAATTTGGTGTAAGTGCGAGTTTCGTGGACAATTTGTCGTTAATTTCAACGGATTTGATTTCAGGCTCTGTGTTCTTCGTCCGCGGGAGTGGTTCCGCGGCTTCTGTGGATTTTTTATTTTTATTTGAATATATAGAGGGCGGATTTGATTGCAGTAGTGAGATTGGACCGTTCATGGGTTGTTAATTCGATCGGGCAGGCGAGTACACCCCTGAAATTGGGCGATTGGATCTCGTGTCGGCCCGTGCTGGTTTTGGTTCTTCAATGAGACAGCTTGGTTGATTTATCGTTTTGATGTCAGGGCGCAATAGGATATCGTTCGAGGTCGCGGACTGAGAAGGTGTAGTCACCCAAGTGATTAAATCTGAAAAGCAAATTCGATAATGCGTTTTTTCCAGTGATTCTACTGTCTATGTTACAGAGTTGGACTTCTGCACCTTTTGTGCTTGAACTTCCCTCGTTTAATGCATGTTTTTTGGGTGATGCTGCAATACGATCTGTTCGGTTGGTGTTGTTATAAAAATTTTGTGTAGGTTTTTTTTGTTTTTCAAAGTACTCATATACGTAAATGTGGATCTGGTCCATAGATACACAAATCATCCTTTTTATATTTATTCTGTCTTCGGGACTAGTTTTTTGGATCTTCCACATTCTGTGGTAGTAATTGGACTTCTATGGTACCAGTGATTGAACTTCCTGATTTCCACATTGCAAGGTGGTGCAACATCGCGCTCTATTTTTTTTGTAATTTTCAATTTTCTAATTTGGGTTTTAGTTTGTTCCGTGGCAACTATGGGATTATTCCCAAATATGCATGCATACCTTACTTATTTTTTTGTAACATGTTTGCATACTTCAAACAGTGGTAGAACTTCAGTTTGTGTTTAACGTGAACTTACAAGATTTTTGCTTCTGTGCAATTTGTCTTTCTACATGTTCATTTGATGTTTTTTCAAAATGCTGAACTTCTCTGTTTTTACAACTTGAACTTACCTTTATTTAGAACATTTGATTAGTTAACTTACGCCTTGTGCATTTTGTTTCTTCGACACTAAACATTATTATTCCTCAGGTGCTTCTTTCTTGGTTTTTTATGTCACAGCAAAACTTTTCTTGAATGCAGGTTCATCTTTTTGACATTGATATTTCAGGACAGATTACATTCCAGAAATCAAAAACCCTTAGTAGATTTCTTCTGCAATTTGTTGTAACTAGTGTGTAAGTGTGGAGCTGGACCACAGGCACTATCTTCAGTAGGATCTGGACTTCTTTTTTATTAATGGTTGAACTTCTGGTTTTGGATATCGCACTCCACATTGGAAGGCGATGGTGCATGATGCTCTACATTTTCTTTGTTTGGTTTTCTTTGTAATTTTAATTCTCCGGATGTATTTTTAGACTTTTGTCTCGTGAGCAATCATGGGATTAGCCCAAGTATGGGCCGAGACAGGAACGAGCCGGAGCAGGCGACGACGCGGCATGCCGCATCGTCGCATGCGGAGGCGAGTCCGTCACATCCATGATCCCACTATCTATCTTAGGGTTTTTAGGGTTTAGGGTGCGTGCGGTGGGCGTGGAAACAGAATAACCGCATTGCGTCCTGTCAAATCCTAGCGCGTAACAATGCGGTAGCGCGAGGCCGAGCAGGGGGGGAGGGGGGTCAGGACCCCCCCTCCCCTCCCCCTGCGAGGCCGAGACAAGAACGAGCCGGAGCAGGCGACGACGCGGCGTGTCGCATCGTCGCATGCGGAGGCGAGTTTGTCACATCCGTGACCCCACTATCTATCTTAGGGTTTTTAGGGTTTAGGGTGCGTGCGGTTGGGGTGGAAACAGAATAACCGCATTGCGTCCTGTCAAATCCTAGCACGCAGCAATGCGGTAGTGCGAGGCCGAGCAGGGGGGAGGGGGGACCCCCCTCCCCATGCGAGGCCAAGACAGGAACGAGTCGGAGCGGGCGATGACGCGGCGTGTCGCGTCGTCGCATACGGAGGCGAGTCCGTCACATCCATGACCCCACTATCTATCTTGGGGTTTTTAGGGTTTAGGTTGCGTGCGGTGGGGGTGGAAACAGAATAACCGCATTGCGTCCTGTCAAATCCTAGTGCGCAGCAATGCGGTAGCACGAGGCCGAGTAGGGGAGGAGGGGTCGGGACCCCCCCTCCCCTCCCCCTGCGAGGCCGAGACAGGAACGAGCTAGAGCAGGCGATGACGCGGCGTGCCGCGTCGTCGCATGCGGAGCCGAGTCCGTCACATCCATGACCCCACTATATATCTTAGGGTTTTTAGGGTTTAGGGTGCGTGCGGTGGGGGTGGAAACAGAATAATAACCGCATTGCGTCCTGTCAAATCCTAGCGCGCAGCAATGCGGTAGCGCGAGGCCGAGCAGGGGGAAGGGACCCCCCCTCCCCTCCCCCTGCGAGGCTGAGACAGGAACGAGCCGGAGCAGGCGACGACGCGGCGTGTCGCGTCGTCGGATGCGGAGGCGAGTCTGTCACATCCGTGACCCCACTATCTATCTTAGGGTTTTTAGGTTAGATATGAACTTCATGTGTTTTTGTACTTGAACTTCTTCTTTTTGTTTATTTATGGTTTATTTATTCTTATTCCTTTACTTCTTTTATTAGAGTGCTTGAACTTCTGTTCTTTATTTTTTGAACTTCTTTTCTCTTGTTCTTTAGGGGCATATTTATGTATGTATGTTTCTTCCTTTAGTAGAGTATTTGCCATCTATTTTTGGTTTTGAAGATATCAGTTGTGCTGTTTTGTGATCTTATCATAATAGATGCATTCAAATGGTGCATTTATTTATCTACACATGTATTTACTATTTTAGCTGTTGGGGGGTAAAACTGTAAATTCAGTGGCGCTGCAATTCCCATGAGAGAGATGCATTAAGTGAGCATCTCCCATCGCCACCATCTCTCAAAAAACCCCTCTCCCCCTCCTCATGTCGCTCGCACTCTCTCCCCCCTCTCCGTCGCTCCGCTGTCTTCCTCGCCTCCAACTGCCCCCGATTTCTTCGCCCCTGTCCCCCGCCCTCGTGCTGGAGTAACCGGCGCACGCCCCCGCTCCTATTTCTCCCCCACGCCCCGCTCTCTCTCGCCCAGCCCGCTCTCTTCTGCTCTGAAGCGAGGGCGGCAACTGCCTGCGCGGTTGCAAGGTGCGCGTGGCGTCGTGGGGAGTGGAAGAACTGGCGCGGATTCGTGCGTGCGGGGGTCGTCTGGAGAGGTACAAGTGCTGCCCCCCTCCTAATGCTTGCTTCTAGTTTCTCCAGATCTATTGAGTCCGCCTCCTGTGTGCTCTCGCGTCCGCGTCCTACCCCCTTTCTTCTGATGCTTTGGTGGGAGATTGGGTAGGGTTCTTGTGCGTGTGGTGCGTGGATTCCATTCCCCCGTGGTCAGATTTGTCTATGAGATGCTTGTGTGTGCTATTTTATCTGTTCATAGATGAGTGGATTTCATTTCCCCTTTGGTGATTTCAGCATTCAGATGCATGTAAGAGAGGGTGTGGTGTGATGGTTGATGGCAAATCTGATGTATATAATTGTCTTAGTATTGTTGATTTCGAAGTCTAGATTGTGTCTGTCACATGCTATTTAGTTTATGGATTCTTTTTTTGTTTGTGCTTGCCTATATGTGCTACTATTGATGTTTTCATACTTGTTGATATGTTGTAGTTATTTCATCCTAGGGTTTCATTTAGTTGTTTTTTGTATTTGTTGTATTATTTTCTACATGCTAACTATATGCAATCAATCCCCTGTTTTTAGCAGGTTGTTCTAGTGTTTGGAGTTGCATTCATCAAGGCGGTTGTGTTGTCATGGCTTCAAAACCTTCTCCAGGTATCTTAATGTAGTTGTATCTTGTATTTTAAATAGCATTATTCTCATATATGTCTGCCCATATCTTCACTTAGTATTCATGTTGGACTGCCATTCTTAATAGTGTGAACTTCTAGGAATGGTTATGTGTATGCTTTTTACCATTAGTTTGAGTTAGTAGAGTGTTTTCTTACTTTGTAGTTGATGATTTTGCAGTTGAAACTTTGTCACCAAGTGTTGTTGGACTTCCCAGATGTTTCATTTTTGTAGTGTATATCTTTGTTTTTTTTGTTATCATGTTGATGGTATTGATATTTAGTTTGCATGTGAAATGCTGTTTGTGGTCATGCTACATCTTTTTTGTGTGCTACTTGCTTGGGTCACGTAGTTGAACTTCTGGTTTTAATTATTGTTTGATTGTAATGAAATTTGGTTGAACTTCTGTTATGCACATTTTGTTTTACTGCTTTGTTATGTATCGTTGAACTTCTGGACATTCATGATATATGTAGTAGCCCCTCTGGTGTAGATTGTTTTTATATTTAGTTTGTAGATTTTTAGTTTGCTTTTTGTGTTTACTGCTTTGTTAGTTATTGTTGAACTTCTGGGTATTGGACATTGTTGTAAAAGTAGAAGCCCCTTTGGTGTAGGATTGCGGATTAGAACTCAGCTGCCTTTTTACTTGCATTTTTGTAGTTGGTGATGAGTTGAATAGTTCTGAAAAAATGCCTGCGATCAAGATGGAGCTTCAGAGGTTAATACTGATGCTCCAATATCTGATGCGGCTAATTCACCCATTATCCCTTTGACTGTGATTGCCGAGGTTACTTCGAGCCTTGAGAATTTTTCAAGCCTTGAGGATCTTGCTTCTGCAGCTCTTGCTTCACCTAGTATGTGAAACCCCTTTTCTTTTCATTTTAAAGTTTTGAGCCATATTTTTTTAGCTTGTTCATGCCGTTTGTTTTTGTTTTTGTTCCTGACTTTTTTTTATTTTTTGCTTCGATTTTTTGTGTTCTTTGTAGATGTATCCACAGAGGAGGAAGTTGTGAACACCATCAACGATGTTTTATCTGAGTTGGGTTTATCAGAAACCCCTACTGCTGCTGAGGAGGGGGCTCCGTCAGTCAAAGGTTGTGATTCCGTCCCGGATCCTTTGTGCTCTGTTCAGATGTCAGAGACGCAGTCGCAGTCTTTTGATGGCATTGAACCAGTCACGCAACCCGAGGATGTGCCTCTTCAGCTTCTCCTGGAGGACCAACGTAAGAGGAAGAAGCAAGAAGATTTTGACAAGAAGAGGGCGGCCCGCCTTGAGAAAGGTTCTGATGTTCCTGGATCTGTTCATGCGGCTGAGCTCGCTGTTGAGGAAGACGTGTCGTGTGGTAGTGATGGCACGGTTGTCCCTGTTAAGAAGAAAATCAAGAAGACTGCTGCGAGGAAGCTAGTAGTTGGTGAAATTACTCCTCGGAGGAGCCCACGTGTTTCAAGGCCTGCAGAAGTTGTTGAAGATGAAGGGTTAGGCCTTGGTGGTACACCACGCCATAGTCCTCGTGTGCTTGCCACTGCCTCGCCTACACCTTCTCTGCTTGGTGCCGGCGCATCTGGTAAGGGGAAGAAATGCGGCGTGAAGCGCAAGGTTCCACCTGCAAAGGTCAACAAGGGTGTGAAGAAGCGTTCTCGTGTTAATCCAGAGGACAATGATGATGTTGATTTCAATGCTGATGATGAGGACGACGTCGATGATGATGCTGCCGCTAATCAGCTATGAATGTCTCATGTTTACTGTTTTTTAGAGCATTTGTTGCTATTGATGTAGTTTTATTGTTTTTAGCACTACCTTGGCATACATAGCTGACCTTCTGCTCCATATAGACGAATAAATTAGCCAACGTGCTTTGCTTTTATGGTATTACTGCCTTTGTGTACATAGTTGGACTTCTGGGTATATACATGAAGAAATTAGCTTAACTTGTTGGTATACATGTTTGATTACTGCCTTAGTGTATATGGTTGAAATTCTGCTTTTTAAATTTCCAACATTTTTGAAAGCATGTTAACTAGTGTTCATACATGGTTGTACTGCCTATGTAGACATAGTTGGGCTTCTGAGATACATGTTTGATTACTGCCTTGGTATACATGGTTGAACTTCTACTTTGTAAATTTCAAACAATTTGAAAGCATGTTAACTTCTGGTCATACATGGTTGTACTGCCTATGTAGACATAGTTGGACTTCTGAGATGTGGTGCGTATGTAGGCATTAGTGGAATTTTGGTGAAGCTTGTGTTTCTCATTATTCTGCCTTTTATCCTTGTCAATGTATTTTTTCAGTATCAGCTTGTGCAGCGGCCTGAGAGGAGGAAGAGAGGAGGCAAAGCGCCTGAAGAAGGTGGCCAAAGAGGAGGTGAGGCGAAATGTTTTAACAAGACGGTTCGCTGCTCACTGAAAGAGGTCAAGACGTGTGCGGAAATGCTACAACTTAGGCACAAGACGAGGGTTATCAATGCTGGTTTTGGTTGTGTGTTTGACTTGAAGGTTGATTCCAGCATTTCTCGTCCTTTGATGGGCAACATCTACACGAGGATTGACCCCTCAACCATGATTTTGGACATGGGTGAGGCGAACAAGGTTCTACGTATTACAAGTGATGTTATTCACCATCTCTTTGGGTTCCCTCAAGGTAATCGTACCCCCCCTAGGCCCTCGAATGATGGTTTCGATGATGTTGTTATGAGGTTGAAGGGCAAGCTTGGGTATGCTAGGAGTGACGACATCAAGACAAAGGATTTGCGGAATATCCTTGCTGAACTTGTGAAGGATGAGACGAAGGATGATCTTGCTCTGCAGGTGTTTTACCTTATTGTTTTCATGAAGGTGGTTATCCCTAGAACGTCTACACGAGTGTCCAGGGAGGCAGCAATGGCCGAGAACCTTGTGTTTGAGGACATGGCAGACATGGACTACTGCCAGTTGGTTGTTGACGATATTCAGAGTGATGTTGTTAGGTATCAGCAAGGTACTAGTAGAGGAAAAGCCGTCACAGGTTGTGCCATTGCGCCGTTGCTTATGTATCTGGACTACCTTATCATTGGCAAGACGCCTAATATTGACTTGAGGACCCCTTGCATCAATTTCATGGATCAGGCCAAGCTTCTTGAGCTTGCTGCGGCTGACTTGGTCACGAAGGGTGATGATGACCCAGCCAACTGGGTGTTTGGGAGACTGCCTATTAGTGTTTCTATGCATTATTCTTTCCTGTGTAGTTTAACTTGAACTTTTGGTATTTTCTTGTACATTTTTTGTTCCCATGTACCTTCATTTGTTTTCTAACGCGTTGACTTTTGTTTTTGTATGAAGTGGAAGACACAGGCTAAGGTTGTGTTCTTTAGGGTTATTGAACGTCCTGTTCTAACTATGCCTCGTTCCGCCGGCCCAGGGAGTGGAACTTCCCCAAGATTTGAATTCTCCCGGGATGTTAATATCGGTGCCCCCCTGTAGATCCAGGAGGTTCTTCTGCCCGTGTGAGTGCTGCAGGTGGCGTTTCTTCCGAGAATTTGTTTGAAGCTGCCAATGTTTCTCTGGTTAGGATTGACAGTCTTCTTGAAACTGTTTGTCGGGAGTTGGCTCGTGTTCCTTCAACTGTTGAGCGTCTTAGTCGCATTGATGGGATTCTTCCTCCCGGACATGGATTTGATGATGAGTCTTCGAAGGGGGTCTTATCTATTGAAGCTAAATTTCTTGAAGAGCTTTGTCAGAGCACTTCCCACCTCCGGACTAGCATTGGGCTGTTCAAGGAAATCCAGGATGCTCGTTGCAAGCCTTTTGAAGATGAGGCAAGTGTTGTTGTGAGACAGATTCAGAGGCAGGATTCTGTTCGTTCGGGTCGTGAAGGAGGCCACGTGGAGCGTACCAAAGAGCTTTGTTTATGTTGGCCTTTGATATTTCTTTACAGTAATGTTCAATGTTAGCTTTCAATTATTACTATTTGTAGTCATAGGCGACCGTTATTGATTTCATGTGTCATAAACCGTTTCTTTTTAGCACTAGTGTTCCTATGTGACCTTCTCTATTTATAGAACCTGAACTTCAACTGCTACAGCACCTGAACTTCCATGACTGGCCCTTTTTCCCTTTTGTATCTTAGAGTAGTTTGACATCTGACCTGCTATGTTTACTGTATTTGGACTTCCATTATATGTCAGTTGTGATAGCTGACCTTCACTGATTATGCAATCTGAACTTCTGTTGATTAGGTATTTGATTTCTACATAATTTTTTTGTAGGCTGTTGATGATGATGCTAGGGTTGAGGAGGATGTTTTACCTGCGCATGAAGCTGCTCCTGTGCATGAGGCTGCCCCTGTGCATGAACCTGCTCCCGCTAGTGGCGTAATAGTTGATGAGGTTCATGGCAGTAAAAATAAGGTACCATTTTTTCTTGTCCATTTGACTTGTTGCCCCTGAGACGGACTTGCTGCCCCTGTGCATGAGGTTCAGTCAGCCCTTTGTAATGACTTTCTATTTCTTTTTGCAGCAGCAGAATGATGATGTTAGTGTTGCTCCAGAGAAGGTTGCAGACATGTCCGTCTCAGGCACCGGCTGCTCCGACGGGGTGGTCCTGACTGAACCTCAGTCGTCCGTTGGCGCTGAGGTTTCTGATGCTGAGCAGGGCAAGACAACTGGAGACATCATTTTGGAGAAAGATCATGTTGAGTCTGCTGTACAAACTGGTGGTAGTGCTGCTGCAAGCACGGAGAAGTCTCCTGTAGTAGAGCCATCAGTTGATGTTGATGCTGTACAGGCACAACCAAATGTTTTTCTTGTTTCAGATTCTCCAGTTGCTCCAGCTACTTCCGGTGTCCTTCCCGACGACGCTGCAACGTCTACTGGAGACGACGATGAAGATACCGAAAGCGATAGCTATGGAGAGGAGGTTGATCATTCTAGTGCTGCCACTGGTCTAGGCAAGGATCCATGAAGAGAGAAGCATGCTTCTCTCTTCTTTCCCCATCCCCTTGCCTTTTTGTTGTTTGGTTTAGTCCATGATATCCCCTGTGAACTGCCTGTGTGGTCTAAGTTGAACTTCTGGTTTTGTTGTTTGTCGTGTGGGTTGTAAAGAATGTTAAGTGAACCTGTTTTCTATGTGGGTGGAGGTTTGTAATGCATGGGTTGTGATGTCTATGATGCTGTTGTTTTATCATTTCTGATGTAGCAGCTGAGATGTGCTTATGTTTTGAATGTTTGTGCTTGAATGTTGGTCTTAATTGAAACTGTCGTAAATCTATGTGCTTTGAGTGTTGCTGTTAATTGCTATTTTCTTTTTGGTGAGCAGATAGCGACCTTGCTGTCGTCCGAAAGAAGGTCGACGACTTTTATTACAGTGTAACTAGGCTTAGGAATGATCGTTCCAAGAGGTGAGTGCAGCTGCTTAATATTTACATCATCCATGTACCCCCTGTGAACTGCCTGTGGTTTCTTACCTGAACTTCCCAACTCTATGTACCTGAACTTCTTGTTTTTTACTTCTCTGGTGCTGAACTTCTGGCCTCTTTTGTACTGTACTGCCTGTTGTGATATAGCTGAATTTCTGTGCTAACATGTGTTATGAACTTCCTGAGTTCCTGCTGCTGAACTTGTTTTACTTTCTATTCGCTTGTTTTAGAGAAATGATTATGTTCCGGAAGAAGGAGTGTGAAGCTTCTGTTCAAGAAGTCGCAATATCTTTTGGTCCTCATGGAATGCTTACATCTAATGTGGCTGAGTGTGCACTCTACTCTCTACGTGCGAAGTACCAGGGATCGGATAAACTCATCCTGCCGTATTGGGTTTGTGTAAGTCAGCCATACAGTGATTTCTTTTATGTTTTGTTCCTTACCATTTTAGTTAAAACTTGTTTGTCTCATTTTTGTATTTGTTTCATATGTTGGTGTTGTCTGCATTATTTTAGGACAAGATTTTCAGAGGTCAATTTGATTCCCGTGTGAGGAAGTACTTCATGGCGAGTGGTCCAGATAGCATGGATGCACATGATTCGGTATGCAATATCTTGTTCTTTGCCTCTATATTAGTTTTGCAGTGCGATCCACTGTGTTAATATTTGTTTTATTTTTCTTTTGTATCATTCTGATATTAATTCTCATTTTTGAATGATTCATGTGTTTATGATGCTTCAGGTTGTTTTCCCTACTTTTGACCCACCTGAGATTCCTGCTTCCATGGGTGGTGTCGGTCATTGGGTGTCGGTATTCCTTGACCTGAAGAATTCAAGGTTCCAGCTTCTCGATTCCTACTATGGACCAAAAGATGAATGTACGGTACGCCTGTTTCGGCGGATGACCGACAACATCAAGAGGCTTTGGAAGGATGCCAGCAACGACAGGGAGACACCCTTCAGTCCTCTTACCATCAACAATTTCCCTCTAGATTAGATTGATGTCCCCCAGCAGCAAAACAAGTATGTCTTCCACTTTTTCTCTTTATCACATTTGTTTAACTATAGTTGTACTTAAGCTGCGACATGTTTAATTCGTTGGCTTTCTTTTTCTGTTCTAACACTATTCTTTTACTTCGTTTGATGGCAGTATCGACTGCGGATTCTTCATGCTTACGAATGTTAAGTCGTATCATGACGGTGTTCATGCAAATTATTCCCATGAGAATATCGGGGATATCAGGAAGACGTGGCTGTACTCAATCGCTTCTTCTAACCTGTTTGAGACAGACTTCCAAGCTCTGTTTGGCTACTACACATGTAAGTATTTGGAACTTGGACTGCTTACCTGCACTGCATCTTTTATTCTACTTGAACTTCATATTTTTCTCTGAAACATGGACTTCTGCTTGAGATCTGGCTGGGCTGCTGGTTTCGGAAGGTGAGGAGCATTTTCTTTGTACATGAACTTCATTTTTATCTTTTTCAATTTTGCTTGTGTGTTTTGTTTCAGTAATTTCTGTCCTTCCATTGCTTAAATGGACATGAGCATTTTCTTTTCTAATTGAACTTCAGAGATGATGCCTTTCTATGGTTTTGTTAGCTGTAGTTAAATGATTTCCAGTTCATCGGTTTATCTTGAACTGTGCCTCTGGTTGTGCCTAAACTTCATTTAGTTTTTTACTGCAACTAATTTTTTTAGGTCAGCTTGATTAGTTGGACTGCACATTAGTTGGACTGCACATTAGTTGGGCTGCAACTAATTCTCCACTGTCATCTTTATTAGTTGGACTGCACATTGTGATGTTCCTGAACTTCAGTTGTATTTTAATGGTGATGTTTTCTCTTCCTTTTTTCTTTGACAGTGGATCCGTTGGAGTTGACCGATTACCACTACTCATTCCTCGGGTCACAGGAATACCAGCCTAGGGAGGAACCGATGAGTACAGCTCCGATAGAAGATGATAGACCTCGGACCCTCATTCCTTCCAAGTTGGGGAAGCAGGCTGGTGGTTGGACTTCTAGTTGGACTTCTAGTATTGCTAGTTGGACTTCTGTGCTAACAGTGGTTGAACTGCATTCTTTACATTATTTTTAGACAAAACCAATGTACCCAACCAACACATACCCATAGACTGAAAAGATGATGAAACTTGAAGAGTTTTTTTTTGAACTCACCTGTTAGAATGCAAGTTGGGTGCTTGTTGTTCATGCACCGTAGAAATGTATCGAACAGCCACTTGAATGACTTTGCATCTTCGTCTCTTATCAGGGCAACAGACACTCCCAGGGGCATATGAAATCCGTTGGTCTTGTAAATCGTGTCGAATGTTACGCAATCGCCGAAGTCTTGTTGGGCTCGTCGACAGCTTGCATTGGACCAGAAAATGTTTTTAATTGACTTGTCCTTGTCCACTTGGATGTCATAGAAAAACTCATCATTTATTGCCTTCATGTCTTTGAAGAATGAAACAAGTTTGAATACATCATCCAAATCATCTTTCCTTGCATTAATGGCTTTCCTGCAAATCACATGCAAACATGCATTTGTTTATTTTTTGCTAGCAAAGGGTTGTGAGCTAGGATGCTATTTTACATTGCAGTATGTGGGTGTTTGAATACTTACTGGTTTAGCAGGTCTCGTCCGGTCATGCTTAGGAAGTAGCTTCCATCTTCATTTTCAGATAGCATGGACATGATTGTTGTGTGCTTGACATCATGGTACTGCAGGAGCTTTACGTACTCCAAAATAGTGAGGTCATATTTCTTGCGTGAGTGCAAAAATACCAACATGTCATCAGTTTACATGAGCCGGTGATTATGATTGTACTCAATGTCCACTGCCACGCATGTGCCATCCTCCTGCACCTTCACCCTCATTCTTGCATTGCAACCCGTCCTCTGCGATGTTTTGTTTCGCTTCCTGTTGGCCTCTGAAACAGAAGATGTGTGTACCCCTTGGAAGGCGCAAACAAAATACTTGTGGTTGTCATTTCCACCCGTCTTCCTGATTCCA
This sequence comes from Triticum urartu, assembly GCF_003073215.2. NCBI lineage: Eukaryota > Viridiplantae > Streptophyta > Magnoliopsida > Poales > Poaceae > Triticum > Triticum urartu. Next base: position 596,055,862 of record NC_053025.1, read on the forward strand.
AAACCAGCGTGTCCGGCATATCTGTTATAAAATTCTCTTGCTTTCTCTACATCTTTGAATCACATCTTTAGTCTTGGTATTAGATAATCCGGTAGATCTGGCGTCTGCAGAAAAAGAAAAAAAAATCCAAACAACACCTTAAAATGCAGTTTATGAACTTGTTATCCTAGAGGGAGCAGAAAATTTGCAGATAATACAAGATGCATATATAAATATTTTTTGTTTCACTTACGTGCGTGTATGATCGCAACTCCGCCGGTATCGGCTGCTGTCCCTCTGGGATGGGGCATGGCGGAGTAATCATAGCAGGATGCAGTAGTGGATCACGAGGAGGAAGGAGGGCTGAAGATGGCCTCTCTCTTGTTTGCGTCCTTTTTTCTTGAGGTGGTTGTGGAGGTATTGTGATCCTGGTCTTGGTTTGCTCTTTTGTTTTGTGAAGCAATCCATCTACCTTATGCCCCGTACAATTCTGACTTGTAGCAGCAGGAGGAGGATCCAACGGTGGTAGTGTGCAGAGCACTCTCCTCCGTGTGTGTGTTGCTGTTGGATTTGTCCTGGGATCAGGTTTAGTTGCTTCGCTTTGGCATTGATGAGGCACACCAGGATAACCTCCAGAGTTACATGTAGGACTTGAGCTAACCCCCTCCTCCATCAGCATGCTTAGGAGTCTGCTGGTGGATACAAAGAATCCGCGGGGGATTTCCGGTGTCACCCAATTAGGTGGAGGCGCAAACTTGTGCGGATAGGGCTGTGACCCAGCATCTTGGAAGTATCTGTGTGTTCCGGGTGTCATCCATTTTTGGTCTAGAGCAGGTTGGTAATGCTGTTGGTGCGTTTGAGGTGTGACCCATTGAGGGGGGTGGTGCAACGCGTACATGCTTTGGATTTTGTACTTGCTGCTGGGAACTTCTAAGCTTCTTCATGCGTCTCTTGTCTTGCTGACATAAAAGAAAAAAATGTCTATTAGCACACAAGTTATATCTGCATATACCTTTGTAACTGAACTTAGCATTATTCACAGCCTGAACTTCTCATATAAAAGTGGTGAGAGCCATCACACTATGCACTGAGCTGAGCATCTGCCAATGCCTTTGTACCTGAACTGAGCACCCTTCACAGAATGAACTTCACATCCTGTTTTTTAATTCTACAATATTTGATTACTTATATCTACCTGAACTGAGCACTCTCGACAACCTGAACTTCTTGTTTTGCAAAGTGGAAATACTGTCTACAGTTAAAAAAGTTGAACCTTCATGAGTTTTTGAATGGTTGGACTGCTAGTGCATACCAACCTGACCTTCATGTCATATCACATGCATGTTCTATTTTTCTTTTATTTATTTTCTGCACAGAACCAGACACATACCAACCAGAACTCTAGCACACTTACTAGTTGACCTTCACATGGCTTTTCCACATGTGAATGTGAATGCAGGAAGATTTATTAGTGTTTGTAGCCTGGACTGAGGCTCACATACTACCTGAACTTCACATGCCTGTAAGCAGGCAGATTTTACAATGTTGTTTTGTAGCCTGGACTGAGGCTCACACACTACCAGAACTTCACATGGTTGTAAGCAGGCAGATTTTAAAAAAGCTTTTGTAGCCTGGACTGATGCTCACACACCACCTGAACTTCACATAGCTGTAAGCAAACAACAAACCGAAGGAAGGAAGAAGTTCAACCATACCCTGGCTAGAAGTTCGGCCAACCTTTTTCCAGCAGCTGATAGGCCACCTTAAGAACAATTCGTCATGGAGGTATGAGAGGAATTCCATGGCAATCCATGTCTTGCAGAGGGCGCGAAGTTCATCTACACGAAGCAAGAAGGTCAGAGAAGGCAAGATTGAAGAAGAAGGCAAAATTGGGAGGAAGTTCATGTACTGTTGCCGCTGAATTTGAGGGCGTAGCAGATGCCGCTTCGGCGGAGGAGTTGCTCCGTTGGTCGCGCCGCTCGCCGTAGCTTGCGTCGGGCCCATCATCTGGTCTGCCAAGGCTTCGAGCGGTGGCGATGGGACAAGGATGCGGCTTCCTGAAGTCCATGGCGGCTTCGCTGCGTCCAGGCGACGCGGGCTCCCTCGCGCCGGCGTCCGCCGTCGCTCGCTCGCCCGCGCCGGTGGCCGGCCAGGAGCTGGAGATGGAGGGGAGGCGGCGGACCCAGCCGGCCAGGAGCTGGGGAAGGAGGGGAGGCTGCGGATCCGGCCGGCCAGGAGCTGTAGACGGGGGGAGGCGGCGGATTCGGCGAAGATCGGCGGCGAGGAGGGGAGGAGCGGCGAGGAGGGGGGCTGGGGCGGCTCGGGATTGAGGGGATCAGGTGGATCCTGTCGAGGTGTCTCGGATCGGGTGGGATCCTGTCGGGGCGACTCGGGTCGGGCCGGGCAATTCAAGGAAGTTCGGGAGGGCCCTATCGGGCCCTATATAGGGGCAGCTGTGATCCAAATATATATAGGGTCGCGCTATTCGTCACCCTGGGTGAGGAATAGTTCACTACTAGACTCGCAGCCTATGCCTACGGCTGCCGTCGGCATAGGCCCGTCGGCATAGTTTAGCCGTCGGTAGTGTTTTTCGCCTGACGGCAACGGACGGCGCCGTCAAAAGCGTTGACGATTCACGGGAAGCCACGTGGCAGAGGTATGCCGACGGCTTTTCTATGCCGACGGTATTCGCCAGGCCGTCGGCATAGCTCCATCTATGCCTACGGCAGCCGTCGGCATAGATATGGTCGTAGGCATATAAGGTTATTCCGGTAGTGGTTATTCCTCACCCCAGCCGAACGACACGGGACAGCTATGAAGAAGAAACGAAAGCATGCGGTGCGATGTAAATTTACCTCACATTGGAAAAAAGAACGGTAAGGCAAGGTAATATTACCTCGCATATGTCTACCAGAAAACCAATTATATTGGATCGTGGGTCCACATCCCACCGTATCCCTTAAAAAAATCCACCATAGCCTCCTACTGCCTATTCCGCGTGCAGCCATGGCGGTTCCCTTCTCCGGAGGCGAGCAGAGCAGGTCACTCGATCCCTACGGCCGTGAGGTGGCTACGGTGGCTGGGTAGGAGAGGAAGAGCTACGTTGCACGGATACTTTAGAAAGCGCGCGTATCCAGCCGGATACTGCCCCGATACTCAGATACTGCCCCGATACAGGCCGATACGTATCCCATAAGTATCCCTTGATTTTTTGATTTAGAAAAAAGAAAATAATGTTTGATACTTCTGGGATACTGCTCTGATACGTTTTGGGTACCTGAAATCCCTCGTTCGACGTGAAATTCTTTCAATAGTGAAGGCGCATCTTTAGAAGATTCTCAACATGGGCGTGAGTTCATGTCGAAACATGACTATCGAGGTTGTTTTGACATGATAGTTAACATGGGTGTGACCATTGATTAGAGCAGCAAACCTAGGGAAATCCTACTGCCAATTAATTGAAGTAGAAGTGCAAGAAAAGAAAGGCTGTAATCCTATTGAGGCATTCTTTAAACTAGAAGCTCCTTATTTTTTGTATTTGAAATAATTAATATATGTAATATCTATATATAAATGTATCCCCGTATTCATGTTTTTAGCAAATTGTCGTATCGGGCGTATCCCCATATCGCGTATCCGATACGTATCCAAGTATCTGTGCAACGTAGAGGAAGAGGCCGTTCCCGCCGGCGGGATCCAGTTCTATGGAAGCAGCGGATGCCCAGATCTGACCGCAACCTCCTCGCTAGGGCGGTGCTTGACCCTGTCGAAGCACTATGCGCTGCGGCCAACCCTTCCCACTCCCCGCCTCTGTCGGCCTCGTCGGGTACTCCACTACTCCTGCTACAGCAAGGTCGATCAAGAGGTCAGTGAGGCCGTTATAGGAGAGGCGTTGCCGTGTTGGTCTTCTTTCTCTCTCCTCTAGTACTCTCGCATTCTTGCCTCTCCGATTGAATCTGGTTCCGATGATTTGATCGGTTGCTGATGAATCTCTGTAAGTTTGGTCACTGCCTCATACTTCATGCGCCCATGAGCTCGAGCTCCGTCCTGCCTCTGTCGAACATGACCGCCTCCATCCCCACTCGCGACAACCTATTTTTGATAGACTGAAATTTGTTTGTATTTCAGAATGCATCATAATATTTCTTGTGCTATGAGCTTGACATCTAAACGGGTATGGTAAGTTGTGGTAAGGCAATTACTTGTCAAGTAATCACTTGTGTCTGTTGTAATGAGAGCAGAAGGAAACGACCATGTTATTTGAAATTAAAATGCTTTTGTTAAGGCCCTATAATATTAGAACACTCAATGTATGTATCTTTCTGAAAGTATTGAGCAAAATATCATTAGCTCAATTTGCCGAGGGAACAGTTGAACATTCAATTAGTTTTGCTTTTTTTTGTTGTTGTTTAGAAATTGTAATATCATGTCTGAAGGTTAAAGTGCTTCTCAATTAATATAGTGACCATGTTTTTGTTTTCTTGCAATTTTGTCTGCATTTTTTAACAGCTTTGGGAAGGGTGCTCTCAGGTGATGTTGTTCCTTATGCTAGTAGTTCCAATATTCCAGCACGCTGGTTGATATTACCTGTGTATGCTTACTTTAGAAGTTCAGATTTGTTGGTATAACACCTTCTGCATTCTCATTTTGTTGTCATTATCAGCTCTATGCATCTTCTACCTCTACATATTTGCAGAAAGCTCCGACCTGTTTGATACAGGAAGAGACTATCATCTCGTCTAGTCAATCGGGCCTAGGAAGTTGTGGACATCGTTGGCGTGTCCACCTCATCATTATGCGTGCATCCATGTGCTGATAGAGACAATTGAATCTCCTGTAAGCTTCAATGGAAGAGTAAATCGAGCGTAGGAAGTTGTGGAAATCGTAGGCGTGTCCACCTCATCATTGTGCGTGTCCATGTGCTGATAGAGGCAACTGAATCCAGTAATTCAGTATGAACTTCTTGAGTGCAGGGGGAAGTGCAGCAACATCAAGGATTGTGTCGTGAGTAAGCAGGTGGAGTGGCCATGGAAACGCCGTGGATGCTTATTGTCACCGACGAGGACAACCACAACCACACACAGCCGCTCGATTTGTTGGCACTCGCCGCAAATTCGGACGCTTGAATGAAGCTGCCAATGACAGAAGAAGATAGTAGAACTTGAATTTTTATGCCATTGATGGAACATATCATTTAGCTGCTCTTTCGTTATTCAATCATACAAAAGATCATAATGCAAGTAAAATTTGTAACATGAAGGCAAAGATTTGATCGACATCTTTTTCACGATGTATCTTGATACTTGATTAGGGTTCAGTACATTTACCTTCTGATGAAATGTTCTATTGATAAAATCGCTCCATGTGCTTTTCAAATTTCCTCGTCAGTGATATACTTTTGGAAGTTTTTTGTTCTCATTTGTGTGTGTTTTTCAGCAAATTGTGATATAAGCAAGTGTCTTTGTTGAGTGTATCCGATAAAAATCATGTTGATTTCTTGGTTTGGAATATTCTTCCTCTTCGTATCTTCCTCCAATATTTTGCCGGACGGTTGTCTACCGGATCATCTTGTTAGTTACACAAAGAAAATGTTGATATGCCAATTCTGAAAGCACTATTTCTCTGAATACTACCAATGCCAAGAAAGCTGTTAGTAACTACAATATGATAGTATGTGTCTTTTCTTCTCTCACTTATACAAGATTCAGAAGCTCTAATTAGAAGGACAATATGTTATATTAGATTAGGGATGTAAGAAGTTTTGTATTTTAGTGTTAACAGGAAAAGATGAAGGATGTAAGAAGTTGCAAGGCAATGGCGTAGTGATCAAATTGTAGATGCTGGCATATTTTATATAGAGAGGATCTAGTGCCACAAGATTGGGGTACAATGTAACTTTTTCTATATGAAGCACACCTGGATGTTTTGAAACGAGGTATTTGTACTTGTGTCATTATTATAAAGAATTAAATATGTGATTGTTTCTCAGACTCCATTCAAAAATAAATTATCGATTGTACTATGGAATTTTGAGAGTCAAATCTCCAATGTGACGTGGAGCCTAATAAACAATTTAAGTGTGCAATCTGGAAACAAATAAGAGAAATAACTCTGAAATTATCTGATTCCAATGAAAATTCAGTGAAGCACAGTGCAAGCCAAAATAAGATCCAGTATAGTATATTAAGAAGTACAGTTCATGCATTCACCAAAATCCATCAAAATAAAGAAATTATCTGAATATTTTGTATAGCACATACACCACAAATAACATTACTAATTCGTTTGAGCTGCAAAATAACTCAACTAATCAACTAATCAGGATCTCCTCCAGCTCAGAAACCACCCATCTAACCAAAGAATCGTCGCCAACCCCAATATCAATCGCCTCTTCTATCTCAGTGGGATCATCTTCAAAATTCTTCTCTCCTGCAGCAGAGGGGTCATCTTCAGTTTTTTCACATATACACAAAAGAAGGTTGGAATAGAATTCGCCTCTTTCCAGAATGACTTCCATGGGATCTCGCTCCCATAGATACTTTCTCGACTACTCGCACCTGTGATGAGAATTCGTCCCATGACATATCTCCGCTGTTTATAAATAAGGTTTAGAGTTGTTTAACATTTTCTTGTGGCCAATATATCTCATGCGAAAAGCAGTGTCATAAATTTAAATGAACTAAGATGAACATGAATACATATAGCCAACAGGGATGTGCAACAAAAGAACAGAAGCATCAGGGCATCACTTTGCCCAGCAATAGCAAGTATTGTGGCCATGTTTCCATTATTGTCACAATCATTTCCATCAAAGAAAATAAAACAAATTCAATTCATGAGAGATGAGTGTGTAAAAAATGGAGTGAGCTCATTTTTGCTTGGCAATGATCCTTTTGTATGGAAATACAGAAGGAGCGCTTTAAGGGCTGCTAAAGTATTTTCTCCACCTTGCTCCAAGCAACATACTCCCTCCGTAAAGAAATATAAGAGCGTTTAGATCACTACTTTAGTGATCTAAATATTCTTATATTTCTTTACAGAGGGAATATTAAATATGGACATTGTTTCCATGGCCTAATGCCCCCGACATCAGCCCTACCTCCTCAGGAGTTAGTGGGAACCTACCTTGCCTTCTTCTTTCTTTTAGTTATTTGTCTTAGATCCAATTAAGAACAAAAAAAGTTGGCAGTAGGTAGCTTTACCTCACTAATTATCTAAGTATTGAGACATGAAACTGTTCATACATGCAAGGTTTGCATCGCTTGCAAATGGCACCTTGATCCGTCCTCTCCTTTTCTCCGTCCCCCATAGTATAACACACAAAAAGGCAAGCATATCACTATCAAATCTGACATGAAGCCATGGAACATAGGTTGATAATAAAAAAACAAAAGCATAATGATGCATGCTGCAATATTTCACAAACAAAAAAGTATTTCACTTTCTTCTTTCCTTTTGATTAATTAGCCAATTAGCCTTCATAAGTTTGCTACTCCATATTATATTTTAGGTATGAAGATAAGAGGGCTTGCTGGCTCTGAAAGAGAACTGAATGGTAATCACTAAATTGTACTCGCATTAGCTGTACTTGGATTAAAAAAATCCATGCTTCATTCTTTCCAAAAGAGTGAAGCGGGGAATATCCTCAAACTAGAAATGTTAGAACAACCTTTCTCAGTGGTAATAATCTCCTTGAGAAAATAATGCAGCCTCCATCAGGAAAGGGGGATAGCTAATTAAGCACCCTCCGTTGAGATTTCGTTTTATCTTCTCTCCATAAAATAATAGTAATTGATTAAAGAGGAGCTAGTCCAGTTCATCCAAAACCAGTGGAGCTCAAAAAAAAATTAGGGAACAGTTAATCTAAAACAGAAAACAGACGGAGCTATTACCTTCGGCTGGATCAAAGAAGATAACCATGTGTTGTTCCTCCTCTCTCAGGAGCCTTGTGCTACTCTCTTCTTCTTCTTCCTCCTCCTCCTCCAAAGCACATTGCCGTCCAACCTCTTCTTAATCTCCCTCGTCAGCAGCTTCTTAGCAGCATCCCGTTGTGCATATAATGTACCCAAGCTAATCAAATTTCCATCAATTTCAGAGCTTGGAAAGCATAGGGCCTGAAGAAAGAGACTGGGGAGGAAATTTTACAATCCAATTTGTAAGCATCAATGTCGTAGAAGGAAGAAATCATGGGGGGAACCAGGCCAATGAGAAAAACAAATATGTACTAGGTTAGAGAGAGCAGACCTTACAGAGGAGGGCAATCACCGCCGTCTTCTTGTCATTGACGGCTTATCCGACGGAGCAGCAGGCTGGATTTGGAGTGGCCAACTCCGCCACAACAGCAAAAATCGCCGTGCTTTCCGCCTGCTCCACCGCGTCCGCTGCTGCCACTTGTTGGAATTTCATCCACAGAATCGATCACATCAAATCAGGACGAACACGCACACGAAAACTTTGATCAAGGGCACGTGTCGTGCCTCTTCTTTTTATTTTTTTTTCTGTTTTCTCTACACACGTTGTTACAAAACTCACGGCCTAGTACACACATATATATGCACGTAGCAGACCCCCGAACCATGACTAGACGTAAACCTACACGATGCTAGGACTTGAGCACAAACCGGACTCAGCATAAACTCGTAAGCCTACACGTACTAGTACTTAGACTCAAACTCTAACCAACACGTATACATGGCCAAGTATACTAATCCTAGCCGGACTACTACTACTCAGGCCATGTAAGCCACGCTGCCAAATTAACCTAACAATCCTACACAAGACACTAACTCTTGCTACTACTAGGACAAGATTATCTAACATTCTCTCCCTAATCTTGATATATCATTTCCTTGTGCTTCCTCTGGTCTTGACTCACTGAAAATCTGCATCTTGTCGACTCATCGACTCAACCATCATATCTGTACATTGAGTATAACCTGCTTGAAAACATGCAGAACCACCTTGCTCTGCAATGTTGTGCCACCGCTATTGCTTGGCCGCTGCCTTGCACTCGGTCCGCACCATACTCCTTGTACTTGCTTGCAGTAGATCGCCTTCTACCGGTCGCACACCTCCTCGCTTTACGATGGCTTCGCCTACCATCGTCCGCCTTCGGCATCACACCGAATCCACACTGGCCGCAATCAGGACGCTCCACGAGGACATGGACATGACTCACGGAACACCGTGCACACCGCTTCTACTCCAACGAATCATCACCAAGACGAGCACTTGGACACGACGACGACTCACACACGCAACGACGACTGACCGTGCAATCTCACACGACTCCTTCACTCATCCGACTCCCTCGGACGACGATCTTGATGAGCTCCAGCACCGCACCTCGGCACCATCTCTCTCATCAACGATCTCCTTCCGCCACCTCGCAGACGACAGCATGTCGCCTTCCTCCATGTCGCTCCGCCGAACGACGATCTCTTGATCCTCCTCGCGCTGCATCACCCAGAAACTTCATCGCCCGCTCGTCGCTGCACGACCCAGCGACCATATCGCCCGCCCCGAGGCGCTAGTCGGGTCGCAACCCCGGGGCAAGCGCGGCTTCAAATCAACCTTGCTCTGATACCAATTGTTGGAATTTCGTCCACAGGATCGATTACATCAAATCAGGACGAACACGCACACGAAAACTTTGGCCAAGGGCATGTGTCGTGCCCCTTCTTTTTATTCCTTTTTCTGTTTTCTCTACACACGTTGTTACAAAACTCACGGCCTAGTACACACACATATATATATATGCACGTAGCAGCCCCCGAACCATGACTAGACGTAAACCTACACCATGCTAGGACTTGAGCACAAACCGGACTCAGCATAAACTCGTAAGCCTACATGTACTAGTACTTAGACTCAAACTCTAACCAACACGTATACATGGCCAAGTATACTAATCCTAGCCGGACTACTACTACTCAGGCCATGTAAGCCACGCTGCCAAATTAACCTAACAATCCTACACAAGACACTAACTCTTGCTACTACTAGGACAAGATTATCTAACACCACTGTCGCCTCCGAACTGTCGAGTGTACGGGGGAGAGGAGGATAGGGGGCGACCAAAATCTCTGCCGAGCACCACGCCGTCGAACCCCACCGCTCACCGCGTGCTGCTCGTTGTCCGAACTCCGAAGTCGAAACCGCAGAACATCTAATTAGTGAAGGCACCGGCGAGCGGGCTGGCTCTACCCATGACCAGTCAACCGTTCCCACCATCAACGTAGAGTGTTAGACTAATTCTATGTATAGCATGTATGTACACCTGTGTATACCCTAGATTGTAGGATCTACAACAGCACGCGCTGGCCTGCGTGCCTGACTCTCATGGGCTCTCCCTTGTATATGTTGTAACCTGTAACCGATCCTAATCAGTCAATTAATAGAGAATTAATCACTCCAACTTGGTATCAGACACCAGGAGCACCCATTGCCGGCCATCCATCCTTCACCTCCGCCGGCGGCTCCTCCAGCTCCACCACCTCGTCGGGCTCCCTCTCCTCCTTCTCCACGGCGCTCGCCGCTGACTCCTCCGCGGCCACCTCTCCCGTTACCTCCCCGGCGTTCTCCTTCGGCACTACTCCGTCCCTCTTCAGCGGCTCCTCCGCCGCCCCTAGTACTCAGTTTGCGCCGCTGTTCAGCGCCGGCACCACTCCCTCGCCCATGCTGCCGACCTCTGCCCTTAGCCCCTCCATCCTCCACGACCACATCACTAACCACATCAAGTTTCTCCTCAACCCAGCCGATCACAACTATCACAAGTGGAAAACCTTCTTTCTCATGGTGCTTCTCCGCTACGGCATCACCTACCTCATCGAGCACCCTCCTCCACCCAACGCCACCTCCCAATATCTCGAGCTGGATGCCCACGTTGTGATGTGGATCTATGCCACCCTCTCTGACACCATGTGCGACCATGTCGTCGGTGCCACGACCACTTCGCTCTCTGGCACAAAATCAAGGACTACTTCCTCGCCAACCGCGCCGCCCGATACATGATCCTCAACCGCCAATACCGCAACCTCAAGCAGGGCGACCTATCGGTCTCCGAATACGCGCGCCGCATGAAGCAGCTCACCGACAGCCTCGTCGACATCGATCACGCGGTCACCGACACTACTAGGGAAAACCCTAGCAGCAGCGCGGGTTTTAGACCTATCAGTAGTGCGGGGTTGTGCGCTACTGATAAGGCGCTACAGCTAACGAATAGCAGTAGCGTGCCTCCACCCATGCTACTGCTAAATCGAATTAGTAGTAGCGAGTTCCAGGAGGAGCGCTACTGGTAATTAGTAGTAGCGCTTCTTCCTGCCCGCGCTGCTACTATTATTTCGTATTTTATTTCTTTTTTATTTCATGTTGTATTCGTACACCTTTACACAAGTTTTCAGCGTAAAGAACCGTGTGGACTAGGTTCTTTCACCCAATGATATAATAAATATCATCATCATCATATCATTAACAACTTATCATCATAATACATCATTGTCATATAACACCTCCTCGAGATCATCATTTTCATCAATGACATCACATAGCAAATTGGTCACTAGTCGTAATCACAAGTACTCCTCACATCATCAACTCTAACACATTGTATCACATAATAAATATATTGTACCTCATAGGACCTACTACATTCTCTTAGGACCTACTATATTCTTTAAGGTAAAATAGCAAAAAACAAGATAGCCCCTGACTCTCCATTATGGACAATGGAGATTATCCTATCTCCAATTCTTGCCTTTCGCTTAATGTTACTTCCAAGAACCTCCTTGCGAATGTCCAAACATTTTTTCCATTCTTTGATTAGCATGTGTTCACCGCTTTTAGAAATCCGATATGCATAGGTGAGCTCCTTAGATTAACCTGGCTGTATGTTCATAACTGCAAGGCGACCATTCTGATACATCAGATGAGGCACACAATCCATCGGAATTTTCTGTTGAAAAACATAGTAATAACTTCGTAGTTAGCAATGATGTACTAGTTTTAGAAGTATGCAAAAGATGCACGGATGTCGTAATAGTAAAAAAATCTTACCAGGGTATCTCCATTGAAGTTACCTCGGTTCAACACGTGCACTAGTGGCACGTATTCACCATAATTTGGAGGAGTTCGATAATAGGTATTGTAATTCTCAAGAAAAGTACAATAAGCAATCAGATGACTTTTCTCCTTATAAGTTAATTCGAAGCCATCAGTGTAGTGGGTTTTGTCTACCATCTTCTGCACATTCTTTGAAGATTCAAAATAAGTTGTCAATGGAAATAAGCTGTCAACTATTTTGAAATAAACAATATAAATTAGTTAATAACTATGTTTGAGAAATTCACATTGCGGTAGAATCAGAAACGTATCAACAAGGACCCAAATGTCCATATTATCTTGCTCGATGTCAGGATTACCAAGATCCATGGTGACAATCATACCCTCATAAAAACCATACATTTTGCAAAGTGCTTCCCAATTTTGGCAACCAAAATGGGTTACGCTCTGAGAATTGTACAGATTTACTTCAAAATCGATATCATGATGGGTCCTTAGGTGTATTTTCTTTGTTTCATAATTTTCATGGTCTTCAAAACCCATCCTCTCCAAGACATAGCGTCTTGCATGGCATGGGATAAGCTAGTCGAATTGTAAAAGATGAAAATTAGACGTTGAAATAGTTGAAGTCATGCTTAATTACGAAAAAAACACTTGTCGTTATTGCATACCGTTTCAACATCGAAGGTCTCCTCGAGCTTAATGCTGAAGCGCCGATCTTCATCCAGCTCAACGAACCTGTCGCACATACCTCGATCATCGTGGCACCAGCTGCACTCCCCCAGGAGACTGTTGTCGTCCGAGTACGACATTTCCTACATTCATAATTCAAAGATTAAACTTGTACATATTCTAGCACAAGTCATGCCAGAATTCACGGAAAAATCCGGCATGACCTTTTCTAAAAAAGGACATATCGAGCGCCTGAAATTTGCCAGAACGGAAATTAATCAACACTCTGGCAAAACATAGGCCACTCGGAGGTGTAACCAAAACATGAAATAATTTCTTAAACTAAAAAATAACAACAAATATGGCATGTTCAACTAGTTCTATTAATTCAACTAGTTCTTACTAAATATAAACTTAGTATAAAAAGAAAAAAACTAGTTCTTTCTAAAAATGAAGTAGTTCAACTAGTTATTAATTTATTTACTATACTAGTTCAACTAAAACTTAACTAGTTCAACTAAAACTAAACTAGTTCTATTAATTCAACTAGTTCTTACTAAATATAAACTTAGTATAAAAAGAAAAAAAAACTAGTTCTTTCTAAAAATGAAGTAGTTCACCTAGTTATTAATTTACTTACTATACTAGTTTAACTAAAACTTAACTAGTTCAACTAAAACTAAACTAGTTCTATTAATTCAACTCGTTCTTATTAAATATAAACTTACTATAAATAGAAAGAAACTAGCACAGCTACTACTACTAATTAACATATAACTACTACATCTACTACTAATTAACATCTACTACTGCTAATTATACAACTAGTTTACCATCACTACAAGTAATTAATATCCACTAGTTCTAAAAATCATTATCTATGAACCCTAAATTAACATCTACTACTACTAAAATCATCTACTAACTAAGAAAAGAGAGAGGGGGTGGGGGAGGGTGGGGGGCTTACAGAGGGAGAGATGGTGGCGGGGAGGTGCTCGGTGACGGAGGGGCGGCAAGGGCGGGCTCGGGATCGGGAGGCGGTGGTCCTGGGCGGCGGGCTCGGTCGAGGGTGGCGGTGGTGAGGTCGAGGGCGGCGACAGTGTGGTCGAGAGCGGCGGCGGTGAGGTTGAGGGCGGGCGGCAGCGGCGGCGGTGAGGGCAGGCGCGCTCGGGCTCGGGCAGCGGCGACAGGAGTAGGGGAACAGGCCGGGGGGAAAGGAGGACTTAGCGAAATTTTGATTCGGGGGGTGGTTAACTCGAACTAGCAGTAGCGCTCGTATTGAAAACGCACTATAGCTAACTTATCTATAGCGCGTTTTAGAGAAAACCGCTACTGCTAATGGAAGCAGTTATTTCTTTTGTTTAGTAAGAACATCAAAAATATACATTGGTCATCATTGATCCTTTTGTGTATAATCTAAATAGTCAACATGAATCCTCACTGTACCTGTATAGGTACAGGCGAGGATTCATATTGCAACCACAAATCATACACATATAGTTTAATGAAGACCAAGTGCTCGAGATAGGTTGAGAAGCAACATATTTAAGGTGGTAAACACCTTGTTCGCTTAGCAGTATGGGACTAAACTTAATTAGTTGCGGTGATACTTAGCAGTAGCGAGTTTTGAGGAAAACCGCTGCTACTAAGTTCTTTAGCAGTAGCGCGTCCACGGGAAGGGCGCTACTACTATATCTAGCCTGGAGGCAACACCGTGGCAATTATAGTAGTAGCGCTCTTTTCACCTAGAGCGCTACTGCTACTCAGTCATTAGTAGCGCTCTTTTCTGAAGCTCGCTACTGCTAATTAGCAGTAGCGCCTATTTTTAGACCGCGCTGCTGCTAAGATTCTGTGTATAAGGTTTTCCCGTAGTAGTGCGAGGTGGATCTCACCACGCAGTTCCTCCATGGCCTCGACAAGCGCCTTGAAACCATTCGGGTCGTTCTCGGCGATCATACCCTCCCCTTCGACACCGTCCTCTCTAGGGTGGTCTTGGCCGAGGAGTCTCAGGCGCAGCGCGCGGCCGAGGAGAGTGCCTCTGCCTTCGCTCTCCCCGGCTCTGGCACCTCCGGCGGCAACCCCGGTGTGGGTGGTCGTGCCGCTGGTGATCGTGGTGGCGACCGCTCCTCCGACCGCGTCTCCGATCAGCTCCAGGGGCCGCCTCATCTGCCACCCCAGCCCTCTGGTCGTGGTCGTGGTGACCACGGCGGTGATGGTGGTGACTGCGGCCGTGGACGTGGCCGCGGACGTGGCCGCGGCCGCAACGACAGTGAGGGCCATGGTCAGTCGCAACCACACTTCTCTCCGTTCACGGGCTATTTTGCCCCTTACGGGATGGCGTTCCTGTACCCCGCTCCGGCTGGATCCCTCCCAACGCCGCCGGCGTCCTCGGGCCTCGTCCTGGCTCCCATGCCCAGGTGTACCACGCCTACACTCCGCCCCCGCCGGCCAACCCGTACTACCCGCCACCGCCTCCATCGTGGGATCACATTGCCATGCTCAACGCCACATACAGCAACGGCGACTATCCTTCCACGCCGGCGCCTGAATGGTTCCTTGACAGTGGCGCCTCTTCTCACGTGACGGGCAATCCAGGTACCTTGACCAAACCCAGTTCTTCATTAAAGCATATACCATCTAGCATTCTTGTTGGCAATGGGCAACATCTTCCCGTCACCGCATCTGGCTCCACTACTCTTCCCCCCCATGATTTCCGCCTTACTGATATTCTTGTTTCTCCTCATGTCGTCACTAGTCTTATCTCTGTTCGTCGTTTTACCAAAGATAATTCATGTTCGATTGAATTTTACCCCTGTGGTTTTCTTGTGAAGGACCTTCGCACTCGAAAAGTGCTCATGATCTCCGTTAGTAACGGCGATCTCTACCCCTTTGTTGGCACCACTCCATCTCCGGCGTCTGCTCTCTTCAACGTCTCCACTTCGGACTTGTGTCATCGTCGGCTCGGCCATCCTAGCGCGCATACGCTCGCTTCCTTAGGGCATGATTTTCTTTCTCATTGTAATAAGGCAGCTCACTCTCCATGTACTGCTTGCCAACTAGGGCGCCAGCCACGTCTTTCTTTTCCTTCTTCACTTAGTAAAACTTATGCTCCCTTTGAGTTGATTCATTGTGATCTATGGACCTCTCCCATTGTAAGCTTTTCTGGTTATCAATATTATTTGATTGTTGTCGATGACTATACACATTACTCCTGGTCCTTTCCACTTCGCAACAAATCCGACACATCCTCCACCCTCCAACGTTTCTTCTTGTTCGTGTATACTCAATTTCACATTATCATCAAAGCCATGCAATGCGACAACGGCGGCGAATTCATCAACACCACTCTTCGTCACTTCTTCTCCTCCAATGGCATCGCCTGTCGTTTTTCTTTCCCTCATACCTCTCCTCAAAACGGCAAGGCCGAACGGCTCATACGCACCACCAACGATATTGTCCGGACCCCTTCTCCAACAAGCCGCTCTTCCCCCTCCGTTTTGGGTCGAAGCATTACACGCCGCCACCTATCTCCTCAACCGGCGTCCCTCCCGTGCCATTCATCCCAACACACCACATTTTCTCTTATACGGCACCCATCCCACCTATGATCACTTACGTGTTTTCGGTTGTCTTTGCTTCCCCAATGTCTCCGCTACAATGCCTCACAAACTTGCACCCCGCTCCACTCGCTGCGTGTTCATTGGTTATCCCCTCGAGCACAAGGGGTATCGGTGTTTTGACCTTGCGACTCGACGTGTCATCGTATCACGCCACGTTATTTTTGATGAGTCCATCTTTCCATACACACCACCCACACCACGGCCACACACCCTCACGTCCACATCCGATCCCATGCAGCCGATCCTACCTGCCTCCGGTTCCTCGGATCGCCCGCCTCCACCGGATCTCTTGGATCGCCCGCCCCGCCAGTCGCTATCGCCTCCCCACCCTCCATCCGGGCCCCACCTCCCCACTACGCCGACCGATTCCACACGTCCCTTCCCCAACGGCTCACCCACCACCAGCTCCGAATCCCCCTCGACTGTCGTGCCCACTTCCACTGGCTCCACCCAATCCAGTTCGCCCCCACGCCTTGCGCCAACAACCTTGGACCCACCTGCCGCTGCATCCACCTCGCGATCCGTCCCTGCCGGCTCTGCCTCCCCCACAGCCCGGTCCACCGAATCTACCTCGCAGTCCGCACCATCCACTCCCAGCCTGCCACGTCTGCCTCGCCATGCACTCCCGATCGAGCCCCCACGTAACTCCCATAAAATGACCACTCGTGCCAAACGTGGCTACTGCATGCCTCGCCGTTTATTTCTTGCCACCACTACACCTCCTATCTCACCTATTCCGGCCACCTACAAATCCGCCCTCAAGGACCCTAATTGGCTACAAGCGATGCGTAATGAATATCTTGCTTTAATGAATAACTCCACTTGGTCATTGGTGCCTAAGCCTACAGGTGTGAACGTGGTGACAGGCAAATGGATTTTTCGCCATAAGTTCAATGCGGATGGCTCTCTTGCTCGATACAAGGCGCGGTATGTGGTCCGTGGCTTCACTCAACAAGAAGGTGTCGACTATGATGAGACATTCAGCCCTATGGTCAAGCCATCTACGATCCGGGTTGTTCTCAGTCTTGCCACATCTCACTCATGGCCCATCCACCAACTTGATGTGAAGAATGCATTCCTCCACGGTGAGCTCAATGAAACTGTGTACTGTGCTCAGCCTGCTGGCTTCGTCAGCCCAGCCCGTCCGGATCATGTATGCTTGCTCCACAAGTCTCTCTACGGCCTTAAACAGGCCCCACGCCAGTGGTTTCTCCGGTTCAAGCAATACTTGCTCTCCCTTGTCTTCTCTGCCTCCCGGAGTGACTCTTCCCTATACATTCTCCATCGAGGTACATCCATTGCCTATCTTCTTGTGTACGTTGACGATATTATTCTTACCGCCAACTCCCCTCACACACTCACCACCATCATAGCTTCCCTTAAGTCAGAATTCTCCATGAGTGACTTGGGTGACCTTCATCATTTCTTGGGCATCAACGTCACCCCCACCGCATCCGGTCTCTTTCTTTGCCAACAACAATACGCTCTGGAGATTCTTGACCGCGCTAAGATGCTCAATTGCAAGCCCATTTCCACACCTATTGACACTAGCTCCAAACTCTCCTCCACCGACGGTGCTCCTCTCTCTAATCCCACTCATTACCGGAGTCTTGCTGGTGCACTTCAATACCTTACCCTAACTCGGCCCGACATCTCCTACGCCGTTCAGCAGGTTTGCTTGTTCATGCATGCGCCCCGGGATAGCCACATGCAGCTGATCAAGCGCATACTTCGGTACTTGAGGAGTACCTCTCACTACGGGCTTCAGTTCTACCGCTCCACCTCTCGTGATCTTGTGGCTTACACCGACGCGGATTGGGCTGGCTGCCCGGATACCCGCAAGTCCACGTCAGGATTTTGTGTTTTCCTCGGCTCGAATTTGGTGTCTTGGTCTTCTAAACGACAACCAACTGTGATCCGTTCAAGCACCGAAGTTGAATACCGCGGAGTTGCCAATTGTGTTGCTGAGTCCTGCTGGCTACGACAACTTCTCCATGAGCTCAAGTGTCCTCCGCGGCGTGCCACTGTGGTATATTGCGACAATGTCAGTGCTTCATACCTCGCCAGCAATCCTGTTCAACATCAGCGCACGAAGCATATTGAGATAGACTTGCACTTCGTCCGTGATCGTGTCGCTCTAGGTGAAGCTCGCATGTTGCATGTATCGTCCAGTTCTCAGTTTGCTGACCTCTTCACTAAGGGGCTTCCATCTCAGGTGTACTATGAATTCAGATCCAGCCTGAATCTTCATCCAAATGGAGTTCCGGCTGAGGGGGGTTGTTAGACTAATTCTATGTATAGCATGTATGTAAACCTGTGTATACCCTAGATTGTAGGATCTACAACAGCACGCCCTGGCCTGCGTGCCGACTCTCATGGGCTCTCCCTTATATATGTTGTAACCTGTTGTTGAAATATGAGATGGGCCTAGAGCCCATATGAGAATTTCAGATTTGATCTCTAAGGGCCCATGTAGGTGGCATGACAAGGTGGTGGGAAGTTTAGTCCCACCTTGGAAGTGGAAGGAGAGTTGGAGTGGTTTATAAGGGATTCTCTTCCTCATGCTACTGGAGCTTGAGAAGAGATGAGGCCCTCGCGCACTCCTCCTCCTCCGCTCGCCTCGCCACGCCACGCCACGCCTCGTCACGATGCGGCGTGGGTTGCGGGATTGAGCCAAGCCGAGCTCACTCCTATGCGCTTCTTTTTGCCGGTCAGGAACGGAGAGTCTTTGACAGGTGGGACCATGATCTGAGACGTCGGATCATGGGCTACCGACTTGGACGTGGGTTCAGCCCACGTCTCTCCACGTGCAGCCGCACATATATATGTGGGGCGCTGCCAACCCTAGCCACCACGAAATAGAACGCATCTCCGCCTCCACGCCCACGTCGTTCCTCTGTTGCTGCTGCTGCCGGCGACTCCGTCCCGTTCACCGCGTACAAGGTTAATGGGAGAGTAGGCCTCCGAAACCCCGCCTCTCCGGATCCTGTACGGGAGAGGGGAGATTAGGTTTTTGGGTAGCGATTACGCGACTGCTCGCTTCTGTTCATCTACGTCTGCATCACCATGTCGACTGACGCCGACCGTGCTGCCGCTGAGAAGGCCGAGGCCGACAAGAAGGCCGCCGAGGATGCCACGGCTACTGCCGCCGCCACCGCCGCCACATGGCCGATCGGAGGGTATACATCGTTTATCCCTCTCATGTTTCTTTCTGTTGTAGCAGTACTAGCGATATGCGTAGATGTTTCTACTATATGCGTAGTACATGCTCTGTTAGATCGTAACCAGTGTGTTATCAATGCTGTCAATGTCATGCTCATGATTTATTCATGGATTAATTTAATCGGAAAACTGCATATTTTCTTATCAATCCAAAAACCTAATTTGTGTAGGAGTTTTTTGAATTCTGGTTTTGCTGCTGCACTGAAACCGTCGCCGTTTACGGGGACGTACTTTAAGCGTTGGCAGACTAAAACCACCTTATGGCGAACTGCCATGAACGTGTTCTGGGTCGCCGGTGTGACTCCCACAGGAACGATCGCTCCTGATCAGGAGAAGGCGTTCAAGGAGGCCACTGTCGTGTTCCTCGGGGCAGTTCTGAGCGTGATTGGAGATAAGCTGGTTGACGCATATTTGCATGTGCGGTCTGCCAAGGACTTGTGGGAGGCGCTCGAATCTAAGTTCGGGGCTGCCGATGCAGGGAGCGAGATGTATATTATAGAGCAGTTCCATGATTACAAGATGGTTGAAAACCGTCCTGTATTGGAGCAGGCTCATGAGATAATATGCATTGTTAAGGAGCTTGAGCTTCTTAAGTGCGAGTTACCGGGCAAGTTTGTCGCGGGCTGCATAATCGCTAAGCTTCCCAATTCCTGGAGGAACTTTGCCACCACTCTGAAATATCAGAGGCGTGAATTCTCTATGGAGGATGTCATTGGCCATCTGAGTGTTGAGCATAATTCAAGGGCAAAGGACTCGCACGAAAAAGGGGTCGAAGGAACTTCTGTGGCCAGCATGGTGCATTAGAAGAACTCCAATTCCCACAAGCCCAAGGGAAAGAACGGTGTCCAACAGAGTGCCTACTTTAAGAAGAAGGGTAAGAAGACCTTCAAGAAGAACAAGAAGGATGAGGGCTGCTTTAC